>NC_056734.1:956858232-956878721 GCF_019279795.1 Protopterus annectens | reverse complement strand
TTTCACCGATGATGATGAGTGAGTACATAACTTAATTTCACCCATGATGATGAGTGAGTACATAACTTAATTTCACCGATGATGATGAGTGAGTACATAACTTAATTTCACCCATGATGATGAGTGAGTACATAAATTAATTTCTCCCATTATGATGAGTGAGTCCATAACATAATTTCACCAAGGAGGAGGATGAGTACATAACTTAATTTCACCCATAAAGATGAGTGAGTATATAACTTAATTTTACCCATGATAATGATGAGTACATAACTTAATTTCACCCATGATGATGAGTGAGTACATAACTTAATTTCACCCATGATGATGAGTGAGTACATAACTTAATTTCACCCATGATGATGAGTGAGTACATAGCTTAATTTCACCCATGATGATGAGTGAGTACATTACTTAATTTCATTCATGATGATGAGTGGGTACATAACTTAATTTCACCAATGATGATGAGTGATTACATAACTTAATTTCACCCATGATGATGAGTGATTACATAACTTAAGTTCACCCATGATAATGAGTACATAACTTATTTTCACCGATGTTGATGAGTGAGTATATAACTTAACTTCACCAATGATGATGAGTGAGTACATTACTTAATTTCACTTATGATGATGATGACTTAAATTTACCCCTTATGATGAGTTAGTACATAACTTATTTTCACTCATGATGATGAGTGAATACATAAGTTAATTTCACCCATGATAATGAGTGAGTACATATCATATTTTCATCCATAATGATGAGTACATAACGTAATTTCAACCATGATGATGAGTTAGTACATAACTTAATTTCACCTATGATGATGATGAGTACATATCTTAATTTCACCCATGATGATGAGTGAATACATAACTTAATGTCACCCATGATGATGAGTAAGTACATAACTTAATTTCACCCATGGTGATGAGTGAGTACATAACTTAATTTCACCCATAATGATGATGAGTACATAACTTAATTTCACCCATGATGATGATGAGTACATAATTTAATTTCACCCATGAGTCTGAGTGAGTACATATCTTAATTTCATCCATGATGATGAGTAAGTACATGAATTAATTTCACACATGATGATGATGAGCAAATAACCTAATTTCACCCATGATTATGAGTACATAACTTAATTTCACCCATGTTGTAAATGAGTACATAACTTAATTTCACCCATGATGATGAGTGAGTACATAACTTAATTTCTCCCATGATGATGAGTGATTACATAACTTAATTTCACCCATGATGATGAGTACATAACTTAATTTCACCCATGTTGATGAGTGAGTATATAACTTAATTTCACCAATGATGATGAGTGAGTACATTACTTAATTTCACTTATGATGATGATGAGTACATAACTTAATTTACCCGTTATGATGAGTTAGTACATAACTTATTTTCACCGATGATGATGAGTGAGTGCATAACTTAATTTCACCCATGATGATGAGTGAGTGCATAACTTAATTTCACCCATGATGATGATGAGTACATATCTTAATTTCACCCATGATGATGAGTGAGTACATAACTTAATGTCACCCATGATGATGAGTAAGTACATAGGTTCATAGGTTCATAGGTTCATACTAGGCTATCTGCCCTAGGGCATTTATAAGCCTAGCCAGAGTGTGTGCGGCTTTCACCACCCCTTAGGATGAGAATACTATACCCATTAGTTTGCTGTGCCTCTGTCCAGCAGTGATACAGAGATGATTCCCGGGGTAAACCTATGATCTCCCATCCACTCGTCAAGATTTCTCTTGAACAGAGTCAGTGAGAGGCTCTGCCTCACATGGACTGGGATTCTGTTCCATAGTGTAGGGAGTCTCTGGGTGATGAATCTGTCCCTCCAGCACGTCCTATTTATATAACTTAATTTCATCCATGATGATGAGTGAGTACATAACTTAATTTCACCCATAATGATAATGAGTACATAACTTAATGTCACCCATGATGATGAGTAAGTACATAACTTAATTTCACCCATGATGATGAGTGAGTACATAACTTAATTTCACCCATAATGATGAGTACATAACTTAATGTCACCCATGATGATGAGTAAGTACATAATTTAATTTCACCTATGATGATGATGATGAGTGCATAACTTTTAGTTATGTACTTACCATAACTTTAGATGTATGGGATCCATCTCGCCTACATTCTCTACAGATGGGTTTGGAGCCGATCCTCGGCTCTGACTCGGCCGCTATACAATAGAACGCAGTCTCTTATTGGCTGAGTTACCTCGTATCCCAGGATGCACCACTACTGCTTCCCCAGATCTTGTTTGTCCACACACATGCACACACACACACAGACTGTTGTCATAACATTGCCAGGTGTTTCAAGAGAGGAAGAAGTTGAATTCAGATCATCCGGTCTCTTCTGGCCTACAAGGCAGGGGGAAGGAGGGTGGGTTATTAGGAATGTAGGCAAGATGGATCCCATACATCTAAAGTTATGGTAAGTACATAACTAAAAGATGTAATGTGATCCTATCTCGCCTACATTCTCTACAGATGGGACAGCATCCCTAGCACCTAGTTCCTGGGTGGCTCACTGGAAAACACTCTTGAGAACTGTGGAACCGAAAAAAGCTCGACCCCTAGATGCCACATCCAATTTGTAGTGAGAAATAAAGGTGTGTGGAGAAGACCACGTAGCAGCCGCACAAATGTCACTAATAGAGAGCTTGGAATGAAAGGCTGCCGAAGTGGCCATAGCCCTGGTAGAATGAGCTTTCACTGGAACTATAAGCTCCTTATTTGAAATTAGATAAATATGACTGATACAGTCTCTGATCCACTTGGCAATAGTGACTTTCGTGACGGCTTTGCCCAATTTACTATCCGAAAAGGACACAAACAGTTGATCTGATTTTCATGCTTGGTGTGTCCTATCCAAATAGAAACATAATTGTCTGTGCACGTCTAAGCTGTGAAAGGTATACTCAGCTCTGTTTGAATACTTAGGGAAAAAAAAAGGTAATTCCAGTGATTGTTGCAAACAAAAGTTAGAACAAACCTTTGGTATAAAGGATGGGTTTGGTCTGAGAGATACTCTATCCTTGTGAAATACCAGATATGGTGGTTTGACACATAGGGCTTGAAGTTCTGAAACTTGCCTGGCTGATGTAATAGCAACTAGAAGAGCAGTCTTCCAAGAAAGAAATTTTAAGTCACAGGTTGCTGCCGGCTCAAAGGGAGATAAGGTTAAGGCACCTAACACCACGTTAAGGTCCCACGGTGGTGCAGGATGAGATATAGGGGGCTGTAGAAGCCAAGCTCCTTTAATAAAAGCTTTGCACAACTTGTTGCTCATTAAAGGTGGTTCTACGCTCTCGTGAAAATTGGAAATAGCAGCCAAATAACTTTGATGGTAGACACCGAGCAACCTTGGTTGAACAGGGAAGCTAAAAACTTCAGAACCTCTGACACTGAGACTGTCATAGGGTCTAATCCTCGGAGTTGGGCCCAAAGAGCAAACCTCTTCCATTTACTGCTATACATCTTTTTGGTAGAAGTCTTGTGGGCCGAGGAAAAAATATGCATGAATTCAGGGCCCAAAGAATGGCTCCTAACTATGGTCGGAAGAGGAGTAGCCAAGCTGCTAACTTCAATGAATGGAGGGACTGATGGAGCTGTCCTGACTGATGCGTCAAGAGGTCTGGAACTAGGTCCAGGAACCAGGGACCCTGAAATGCATATTTGTAAAGAAAAGGGAACCAGACTTGAGTACATAACTTAATTTCACCCATGATGATGAGTGATTACATAACTTAATTTCACCCATGATGATGAGTGAGTATATAACTTAATTTCACCAATGATGATGAGTGAGTACATAACTTAATTTTACCCATGATGATGAGTGAGTACATAAATTAATTTCACTGATGATGATGAGTGAGTACATAACTTAATTTCACCCATGATGATGAGTGAGTACATAACTTAATTTCACCCATGATGATGAGTGAGTACATAACTTAATTTCACCCATGATGATGAGTGAGTACATAAATTAATTTCACCCATTATGATGAGTGAGTCCATAACATAATTTCACCAAGGAGGATGATGAGTACATAACTTAATTTCACCCATAAAGATGAGTGAGTATATAACTTAATTTTACCCATGATAATGATGAGTACATAACTTAATTTCACCCATGATGATGATGAGTAAATAACTTAATTTCACCAATTATGATGAGTGAGTACATAACTTAATTACGCCCATGATAATGAGTGAGTACATAACTTAATTTCACCCATGATGATGAGTGAGTACATAACTAAACTTCACCCATGATAATGAGTGAGTACATAACTTAATTTCACCCATGATGATGAGTGAGTACATAACTTAATTTCACTTATGATGATGAGTGAGTACATAACTTAAATTCACCCATGATGATGAGTGAGTACATAACTTAATTTCACCCATGAGGATGATGAGTACATAACTTAATTTCACCCATGAGGATCAATGAGTACATAACTTAATTTCACCCATGATGATGAGTGAGAACATAACTTAATTTCACCCATGATGATGATGAGTACATAACTTAATTTCACCAATGATGATGATGAGTACATAACTTAATTTCACCCATGATGATGATGAGTACATAACTTAATTTCACCCATGATGATGAGTGAGTACATAACTTAATTTCACCCATGATGATGAGTGAGTACATAACTTAATTTCAAACATGATAAGTCAGTACCTAACTTAATTTCACCCATGACGATGAGTCAGTACATAACTTAATTTCACCCATGATGATGAGTGAGTTGTTGTTGTTGTGTCTTTCGGCTTTTCCCGGTTAGGGGTCGCCACAGCGGAACTCCAGTCCGCTAATGATTGGTAGTTGATTTTTACGTACCGAGTTGCCAGCCCTGATGCACAACCTTCAATGAAGGTACACCCATTCATGTATGTCTCCACGCAGAAGACGCTCTAGCTGAGGGTCGAAACAGATGTGACAACGCTACCGCAGCACCACCACCGCGGATCCATGATGATGAGTGAGTACATAACTTAATTTCACCTATGATGATGATGAGTACATAACTTAATTTCACCCATGATTATGAGTGAGTACATAACTTAATTTCACCCATGATGATGAGTGAGTACATAACTTAATTTCACCCATGATGATGAGTGAGTACATATCTTAATTTCACCCATGATGATGAGTGGGTACATAACTTAATTTTACCCATGATGATGAGTGAGTACTTAGCTTAATTTCTCCAATGATGATGAGTGAGTACATAACTTAATTTCTCCCATGATGATGAGTGATTACATAACTTAATTTCACCCATGATGATGAGTACATAACTTAATTTCACCCATGTTGATGAGTGAGTATATAACTTAATTTCACCAATGATGATGAGTGAGTACATAACTTAATTTCACCCATGATGATGAGTGAGTACATAACTTAATTTCACCCATGATGATGAGTGAGTACATAACTTAATTTCACCCATGATGATGAGTAAGTACATAACTTAATTTCACCCATGATGATGAGTGAGTACATAACTTAATTTCACCCATGATGATGATGAGTACATAACTTAATTTCACCCATGATGATGAGTGAGTACATAACTTAATTTCACCCATGATGATGAGTGAGTACATAACTTAATTTCACCCATGATGATGAGTGAGTACATAACTTAATTTCACCCATGATGATGAGTGAGTACATAACTTAATTTCACCCATGATGATGAGTGAGTACATAACTTAATTTCACCCATGATGATGAGTGAGTACATAACTTAATTTCACCCATGATGATGAGTGAGTACATAACTTAATTTCACCCATGATGATGAGTGAGTACATAACTTAATTTCACCCATGATGATGAGTGAGTACATAACTTAATTTCACCCATGATGATGAGTGAGTACATAACTTAATTTCACCCATGATGATGAGTGAGTACATAACTTAATTTCACCCATGATGATGAGTGAGTACATAACTTAATTTCACCCATGATGATGAGTGAGTACATAACTTAATTTCACCCATGATGATGAGTGAGTACATAACTTAATTTCACCCATGATGATGATGAGTACATAACTTAATTTCACCCATGATGATGATGAGTACATAACTTAATTTCACCCATGATGATGAGTGAGTACATAACTTAATTTCACCCATGATGATGAGTGATTACATAACTTAATTTCACCCATGATAATGAGTGAGTACATATCATATTTTCACCCATAATGATGAGTACATAACTTAATTTCACCCATGATGATGAGTTAGTACATAACTTAATTTCACCTATGATGATGATGAGTACATATCTTAATTTCACCCATGATGATGAGTGAATACATAACTTAATGTCACCCATGATGATGAGTAAGTACATAACTTAATTTCACCCATGGTGATGAGTGAGTACATAACTTAATTTCACCCATAATGATGATGAGTACATAACTTAATTTCACCCATGATGATGATGAGTACATAATTTAATTTCACCCATGATGATGAGTGAGTACATATCTTAATTTCACCCATGATGATGAGTAAGTACATGAATTAATTTCACACATGATGATGATGAGCATATAACCTAATTTCACCCATGATTATGATGAGTACATAACTTAATTTCACCCATGTTGTAGATGAGTACATAACTTAATTTCACCCATGATGATGAGTGAGTACATAACATAATTTCTCCCATGATGATGAGTGATTGCATAACTTAATTTCACCCATGATGATGAGTACATAACTTATTTTCACCCATGTTGATGAGTGAGTATATAACTTAATTTCACCAATGATGATGAGTGAGCACATTACTTAATTTCACGTATGATGATGGTGAGTACATAACTTAATTTTACCCCTTATGATGAGTTAGTACATAACTTTTTTTCACCCATGATGATAAGTGAGTGCATAACTTAATTTCACCCATGATGATGAGTTAGTACATAATTTAATTTCACCCATGATGATGATGAGTACATATCTTAATATCACCCATGATGATGAGTGAATACATAACTTAATGTCACCCATGATGATGAGTAACTACATAGGTTCATAGGTTCATAGGTTCATACTAGGCTATCTGCCCTAGGGCATTTACAAGCCTAGCCAGAGTGTGTGTGGCTTTCACTACCCCTTAGGATGAGAATACTATACCCATTAGTTTGCTGTGCCTCTGTCCAGCAGTGATACAGAGATGATTCCCGGGGTAAACCTATGATCTCCCATCCACTCATCAAGATTTCTCTTGAACAGAGTCAGTGAGGGGCTCTGCCTCACATGGACTGGGATTCTGTTCCATAGTATAGGGAGTCTCTGGGTGATGAATCTGTCCCTCCAGCACGTCCTATTTATATAACTTAATTTCATCCATGATGATGAGTGAGTACATAACTTAATTTCACCCATAATGATAATGAGTACATAACTTAATGTCACCCATGATGATGAGTAAGTACATAACTTAATTTCACCCATGATGATGAGTGAGTACATAACTTAATTTCACCGATAACGATGAGTACATAACTTAATGTCACCCATGATGATGAGTAAGTACATAATTTAATTTCACCTATGATGATGATGATGATGATGAGTGCATAACTTTTAGTTATGTACTTACCATAACTTTAGATGTATGGGATCCATCTCGCCTACATTCTCTACAGATGGGTTCGGAGCCGATCCTCGGCTCTGACTCGGCCGCTATACAATAGAACGCAGTCTCTTATTGGCTGAGTTACCTCGTATCCCAGGATGCACCACTACTGCTTCCCCAGATCTTGTTTGTCCACACACATGCACACACACATAGACTGTTGTTATAACATTGCCAGGTGTTTCAAGAGAGGAAGAATTTGAATTCAGATCATCCGGTCTCTTCTGGCCTGCAAGGCAGGGGGAAGGAGGGTGGGTTATTAGGAATGTAGGCGAGATGGATCCCATACATCTAAAGTTATGGTAAGTACATAACTAAAAGATGTAATGTGATCCTATCTCGCCTACATTCTCTACAGATGGGACAGCGTCCCTAGCACCTAATTCCTGGGTGGCTCACTGGAAAACACTCTTGAGAACCGTGGAACCGAAGGAAGCTCGACCCCTAGATGCCACATCCAATTTGTAGTGAGAAATAAAGGTGTGTGGAGAAGACCACGTAGCAGCCGCACAAATGTCACTAATAGAGAGCTTGGAATGAAAGGCTGCCGAAGTGGCCATAGCCCTGGTAGAATGAGCTTTCACTGGAACTATAAGCTCCTTATTTGAAATGAGATAAATATGACTGATACAGTCTCTGATCCACTTGGCAATAGTGACTTTCATGACAGCTTTGCCCAATTTACTATCTGAAAAGGACACAAACAGTTGATCTGATTTTCGTGCTTGGTGTGTCCTATCCAAATAGAAACATAATTGTCTGTGCACGTCTAAGCTGTGAAAGGTATACTCAGCTCTGTTTGAATACTTAGGGGAAAAAAAAGGTAATTCCAGTGATTGTTGCAAACAAAAGTTAGAACAAACCTTTGGTATAAAGGATGGGTTTGGTCTGAGAGATACTCTATCCTTGTGAAATACCAGATATGGTGGTTTGACACATAGGGCTTGAAGTTCTGAAACTTGCCTGGCTGATGTAATAGCAACTAGAAGAGCAGTCTTCCAAGAAAGAAATTTTAAGTCACAGGTTGCTGCCGGCTCAAAGGGAGATAAGGTTAAGGCACCTAACACCACGTTAAGGTCCCACGGTGGTGCAGGATGAGATATAGGGGGCCGTAGAAGCCAAGCTCCTTTAATAAAAGCTTTGCACAACTTGTTGCTCATTAAAGGTGGTTCTACGCTCTCATGAAAATTGGAAATAGCAGCCAATTGAACTTTGATGATAGACACCGAACAACCTTGGTTGAACAGGAAAGCTAAAAACTTCAGAACCTCTGACACCGAGGCTGTCATAGGGTCTAATCCTCGGAGTTGGGCCCAAATAGCAAACCTCTTCCATTTACTGCTATACATATTTTTGGTAGAAGTCTTGTGGGCCGAGGACAAAATATGCATGAATTCAGGGTCCAAAGAATGGCTCCTAACTATGGTCGGAAGAGGAGTAGCCAAGCTGCTAACTTCAATGAATGGAGGGACTGATGGAGCTGTCCTGACTGATGCGTCAAGAGGTCTGGAACTTGGTCCAGGAACCAGGGACCCTCCAATGTATATTTGTGAAGAAAAGGGAACCAGACTTGATGAGGCCAGTATGGGGCGATTAGAATCATTTTGCTTTCCAAGCGAATCACCTTCTGAATCACCTTGGGGAGAAGGGGAACCGGTGGAAAAGCGTATAGCAGACCAGGGGGCCAAGTTTGGACTAGAGCATCCTTGGGGATCTCCCCCGGAACTGGGGTGAGAGAGAAGAACTGCTGGCATTTCGCGTTGAGGGGAGTTGCAAAAAGGTCACAACAAGGAGCTCCCCATCTCGTGAAAATCTGTGTTACCACTCTGTCGTTCAAGGACCACTCGTGAGGGGAGAGAATAGTTCTGCTCAGTCTGTCGGCTATCACGTTGGATATCCCCGGGATGTGTGTTGCCACTAGGAAATGTTTGGTAGCAATCGCCCAATCCCATACCTTCATGGCCTCTCTGCAAAGGGGGTAAGACCTGGTCCTTCCTTGCTTGTTTAAGTACCAGACTACCGACATGTTGTCGGACTGAATGGCAATCGTGCCCTGGGGGAGGTGATCGTGCAGTGCTTGCAACGTTAGAAGCACTGCCCTCATTTCCAGGATATTGATGTGGAGAAGACTCTCATCGGTGTGCCACGTGCCTTGGACCAACCTGTCCAGATAATGTCCCCCCACCCTGTCTGGGAGGCGTCCGTAGTCAACGTGGCCAAGGGGGATAGGGGAACGAAGGGTCGCCCCTGATTCACGTTGGAGGAAAGAAGCCACCAACGAAGATCCTGTTTGCACGTCTCTGTGATCAATATGTGGTGACTGAGGGGAAGGTCTTGATAAGACCACTGGACTGATAGGAGCCACTGGAGTATCCTCATATGCAACCTTGCCAAGGGGACCAGAAGAATGGTGGCTGACATGGACCCCAACAGCTGCAGGACCATTCTCACTGGAGCGCGACGTCTTAGGAGTAATGCACGAACTTGAGACTGCAGCATTGCTATCCTTTCCGCAGGAAGATAGACTCGCATCTGCCTTGAGTCTATTTCTGCACCAATAAACAGAATACGCTGAGATGGCAGCAATACGGACTTTGTCCAATTGAAGGTGATTCCTAAGGAGTTGCCTAGAGAGATAGTGGCTGCTAGAGTTTTCAAGAGTAGATGCCTGGAGTTGGCAGTTAGGAGCCAGTCGTCTAGGTATGAAAACTCCTGGAATCCTAGACTTCTCAGGTGAGCAGTCACCACCGCCAAACATTTGGTGAACACCCTGGGGGCTGTGGTGAGACCAAAGGGCAGTGCACGGAACTGTAAATGACTGTCTCCCAGGCTGAAGCGCAAGTGTCTCCTCGACGCCTGATCTATCAGAATGTGATAATAGGCGTCTTTGAGATCTATGGAGCACATCCAAACACCTTTCTCCAACAGCGGGAGAATGGATTGCAAGGTGACCATCCGGAATTTGGACTTTTTTACTAATCAGTTTAACTTGCTGAGATCCAAAATGGGCCTAAAGTCCCCGGTCTTTTTTGGTACCAAAAAGAATCTTGAGTAAGTCCCTGATCCGGCCTAATCTGCGGGGACAGGTTGGATGACTCCTTTTTGAAGCAGCTTCGATATTTCGCTGGCTGCAAGATCCCGTTGACTGGGTGGCGGGTCCGGGATTCTTTGGGATGGTGAGGGGGTTGAGAGAAGGGAATGGTGTAACCTCTGGCAATGATTCAGAGCACCCATTGGTCCTGAGTGATATTCTCCCATGCCTTTAGGTGCTTCGAAAAACGACCCCCGACTGGCTCCGGAGCTGCACAGTCGGGTACTCCTTCAGGGATGCTGGAAGGAGGAGGAGCCATGAAAGGACCCGCAGTCTCCAGTGTTGCGGGGGCCTCCGCCGCCTCTGGGACGGCGTCTCCCTGAAAAATTTCCCCCTCCTCTGCCTCTAGAAGGGGAATCGCTCTGCTGTGACGAGTAAGGCTTTTGAGACTTACGGAACCACATTTTCCCTCCTCTTCGAGCCTTGGGATAAGGTCTGAAGGGAGTGGAAAACCGGGCCCCTACGGCAGTTAAAGTCTTACCCTCTTGTTCGCAGCGAGTCAAAGTTTCCTTTACCTTGGGTCCAAACAGAGAGGACCCATCAAAGGGGGTGTCTGCAAAGGAAGACTTAAAGGCCTTTGCAAAGTGACACAGGCGTAGCCAGGCTTGTCTCCGTAGAGCAACACCTGTTCCCGCCGCTCTGCTCGCTCCTTCGGCTGCATAAGAAATGAGCCTCATGGACGAGTTGGATAACAAGGACAGGATAGCCAACTGGGAGTTAACCGTCTGGGCCAACTGCTCAGGTAAGTTACCGGAGAGGGTATCCGAAAGCTCCTTGACCACATCCCTCTGAAGTCTCGTGAAATGCGTCAAATAATTCAGAGACCTTAATGTAAAGGTCGCTGAAGTAAGGGTGCGCTTCCCGTACCGATCCATGCTCCTAGACTCCTTATTAGGAGGATGGACGGATGTTGAAGCCTCTGCCACATCTTGCTGGGTGGCAGATGCCACCACCAAGGCATCTACAGCCACACCTTTCGAAAGAAAGTCCTTATCAGGGGGAGCCGAAAGGAATTTATTGGGGCCAGCTGGCACCGGTTCAACAGAGTCCGGGTGTTCCCACGCCCTTCGAGAGATCAAATCCAAAAGCTCATCGAAGGGCGGAGACACCCAGGAGGTGGAGGGCTGAGCCCCGAAGGCCTTGAGGAAAACCGACTCCTCAGCAGAAGGGGGTTTGGACTGCCAGTCACCTCGTTGCTTAAGGATCTCCAAGATGTCCACAAAGGAGACATCATCCGAGGATGACTTGGGGGACACTTCCGCATCATCGAGGTCGGTATCTGAGGTGAGAGACTCATCAGGGGAGTCAACGTGCTTCCTCTTGCACTGTTTCTTCCTCGGAGGTTCCTCCGAAAGCATTTCGGAGGGACCTCCAGGAAGAAGGGAACCCCCAATGGGGGTAACCTCAGGCCCAAGGGCTCTGCTGTCATGAGACAGGGGGACTACAAAAGAGCCAGTCTCCGTGCCAAGTGAAGGTGGTGGTGAGATGGAAGAAGTGGCCAGAGAGGATTTGGCCAAGGCACTCCTCATGGCCTTGAAGGCGGGACCCCCAGAGTCCTGGGATGGTTCAACCCCCAAGGCCACAACAGCAGTCGGAACTCCCGCAGCCGACGCACCGAGAAGGGGGCTCGGAACCGAAAGGATCAGTCCCAAAGCGTCAACCCTGGGCCCGACAGAGGAGGTCCGCGTACCGAACTCCGACTCGAAGGGCGGGGTTGGAGTTAGGGTCGGAACTGACCTGATAACCTCCACCGGCTCCACCAACACTGACTCCAATGGCGCTGAAGCTGTTGGAGGAGGAACCGAGATAGCAGGATGGGAAACCGGCTCCGGAGCCGACTGGGCTGGAGCTGAGATCAATTTTTTGAAGACCGGAGACTGAAAAAGCCTTTGAAGCATCCTGTCTAAATCCGAATCGGACATCCTCGACGACCGAGAAGAGACCGACCGGGTCTGAGTCGACTTCTCTGCCGGCTCCGAAAGACTGGGGGACTGGCTCCATATGGGTTCGAGAAGTATCGGCGCCGAGGGAGATTCCACTACGACTGCAATTTCCCTCTGAGCCGAAGGGGACTTCGGCACCGAAGGGGAAGAGTCTGAGCGGGCAACCCTCATCGGCTCCGAAGGCAGTGGAGCCGATGGAGATGACTCGCCTCTCGACGCCTGAGCTCTCGCCTCCGAAGCCAGAGGAGTCGAGGCTGGAGACATTGAGGCAGACCGTTCCGCCCTCGGCTCCGAAGTCCGTGGAACCGATGGAGAAGACTGCCGTGATTTTTTAGCTGCCGGATCCGACGGGCTGATCGGAGCCGAAGATTTTTTCTTCCTCAAGGGGGGAAAAGAAGAAGATAGGGCTTCCTCAAAGGAAGGGGTAATGCGCCCTTTCAAAATCAACTTATTTTTCCTCTCTTGGAGCACGTGAGAGGAAAAAGCGTGGCAAACGCTACAGGATTCCTGGAGGTGCTTCGGGCCCAAACAATAGACACACAAAGAATGGTCGTCCGTAATGGACATTTTATAACTACATTTGGAACATTTTTTAAAACCTGATGGTCTATGTTCCTTCGACATGGTTAACCACTTAAGACACACTAAACTTTGAAGACTACACAAAAACTACACAGATAACAGCCTAGACTCTAACTAAAATGCCTAGGATAAGGCAAGGCCCCTCTAACGCTTACCACAAAAAATACAATTTTTCCACAAAAAACTCTAAATTCACAGTCACACAACAACAAGTAGCCATTAAAACAGCTTTTGGGTAAATTTTAGCACAAAATTTGACAGAAAATAATGTCAGTAAGAGGCACTTAGCTCAGCCAAGTCCGAGACCACGTCTATGCTTCAGAAGCGGAAAATGAGATCTGGGGAAGGAGTAGTGGTGCATCCTGGGATACGAGGTAACTCAGCCAATAAGAGACTGCGTTCAATTGTATAGCGGCCGAGTCGGAGCCGAGGATCGGCTCCGAACCCATCTGTAGAGAATGTAGGCGAGATAGGATCACATTACATCTTAATTTCACCCATGATGATGATGAGTACATAACTTAATTTCACTCATGATGATGAGTGAGTACATATCTTAATTTCACCCATGATGATGAGTAAGTACATAACTTAATTTCACCCATGATGATAATCAGTACAAAACCTAATTTCACCCATGATGATGAGTGAGTACTTAACTTAATTTCACCCATGATGATGAGTACATAACTTAATTTCACCCATGATGATGAGTACATAACTTAATTTCACCCATGATGATGATGAGTACATAACTTAATTTCACCCATGATGATGAGTGAGTACATAACTTAATTTCACCCATGATGATGAGTGAGTACATAACTTAATTTCACCCATGATGATGAGTGAGTACATAACTTAATTTCACCCATGATGATGAGTGAGTACATAACTTAATTTCACCCATGATGATGAGTACATAACTTAATTTCACCCATGATGATGAGTACATAACTTAATTTCACCCATGATGATGAGTGAGTACATAACTTAATTTCACCCATGATGATGAGTGAGTACATAACTTAATTTCACCCATGATGATGAGTGAGTACATAACTTAATTTCACCCATGATGATGAGTGAGTACATAACTTAATTTCACCCATGATGATGAGTGAGTACATAACTTAATTTCACCCATGATGATGAGTGAGTACATAACTTAATTTCACCCATGATGATGAGTGAGTACATAACTTAATTTCACCCATGATGATGAGTACATAACTTAATTTCACCCATGATGATGAGTGAGTACATAACTTAATTTCACCCATGATGATGAGTGAGTACATAACTTAATTTCACCCATGATGATGAGTGAGTACATAACTTAATTTCACCCATGATGATGAGTGAGTACATAACTTAATTTCACCCATGATGATGAGTGAGTACATAACTTAATTTCACCCATGATGATGAGTGAGTACATAACTTAATTTCACCCATGATGATGAGTGAGTACATAACTTAATTTCACCCATGATGATGAGTGAGTACATAACTTAATTTCACCCATGATGATGAGTACATAACTTAATTTCACCCATGATGATGAGTGAGTACATAACTTAATTTCACCCATGATGATGAGTACATAACTTAATTTCACCCATGATGATGAGTGAGTACATAACTTAATTTCACCCATGATGATGAGTGAGTACATAACTTAATTTCACCCATGATGATGAGTGAGTACATAACTTAATTTCACCCATGATGATGAGTGAGTACATAACTTAATTTCACCCATGATGATGAGTGAGTACATAACTTAATTTCACCCATGATGATGAGTGAGTACATAACTTAATTTCACCCATGATGATGAGTGAGTACATAACTTAATTTCACCCATGATGATGAGTGAGTACATAACTTAATTTCACCCATGATGATGAGTGAGTACATAACTTAATTTCACCCATGATGATGAGTGAGTACATAACTTAATTTCACCCATGATGATGAGTGAGTACATAACTTAATTTCACCCATGATGATGAGTGAGTACATAACTTAATTTCACCCATGATGATGAGTGAGTACATAACTTAATTTCACCCATGATGATGAGTGAGTACATAACTTAATTTCACCCATGATGATGAGTGAGTACATAACTTAATTTCACCCATGATGATGAGTGAGTACATAACTTAATTTCACCCATGATGATGAGTGAGTACATAACTTAATTTCACCCATGATGATGAGTGAGTACATAACTTAATTTCACCCATGATGATGAGTGAGTACATAACTTAATTTCACCCATGATGATGAGTGAGTACATAACTTAATTTCACCCATGATGATGAGTGAGTACATAACTTAATTTCACCCATGATGATGAGTGAGTACATAACTTAATTTCACCCATGATGATGAGTGAGTACATAACTTAATTTCACCCATGATGATGAGTGAGTACATAACTTAATTTCACCCATGATGATGAGTGAGTACATAACTTAATTTCACCCATGATGATGAGTGAGTACATAACTTAATTTCACCCATGATGATGAGTACATAACTTAATTTCACCCATGATGATGATGATGAGTACATAACTTAATTTCACCCATGATGATGAGTGAGTACATAACTTAATTTCACCCATGATGATGAGTGAGTACATAACTTAATTTCACCCATGATGATGAGTGAGTACATAACTTAATTTCACCCATGATGATGAGTGAGTACATAACTTAATTTCACCCATGATGATGAGTGAGTACATAACTTAATTTTACCCATGATGATGAGTGAATACATAACTTAAGTTCACCCATGATGATGAGTTAGTAGATAACTTAATTTCACTCATGATGATGAGTGAGTACATCACTTAATTTCACCCATGATGAGTAAATAACTTAATTTCACCCATGATGATGAGTGAGTACATAACTTAATTTCACCCATGATGATGAGTGAGTACATAACTTAATTTCACCCATGATGATGAGTGAGTACATAACTTAATTTCACCCATGATGATGAGTGAGTACATAACTTAATTTCACCCATGATGATGAGTACATAACTTAATTTCACCCATGATGATGAGTGAGTACATAACTTAATTTCACCCATGATGATGAGTGAGTACATAACTTAATTTCACCCATGATGATGAGTGAGTACATAACTTAATTTCACCCATGATGATGAGTGAGTACATAACTTAATTTCACCCATGATGATGAGTGAGTACATAACTTAATTTCACCCATGATGATGAGTGAGTACATAACTTAATTTCACCCATGATGATGAGTGAGTACATAACTTAATTTCACCCATGATGATGAGTGAGTACATAACTTAATTTCACCCATGATGATGAGTACATAACTTAATTTCACCCATGATGATGAGTGAGTACATAACTTAATTTCACCCATGATGATGAGTGAGTACATAACTTAATTTCACCCATGATGATGAGTGAGTACATAACATAATTTCACTCATGATGATGATGATGAGTACATAACTTAATTTCACCCATGATGATGAGTGAGTACATAACTTAATTTCACCCATGATGATGAGTGAGTACATAACTTAATTTCACCCATGATGATGAGTGAGTACATAACTTAATTTCACCCATGATGATGAGTACATAACTTAATTTCACCCATGATGATGAGTGAGTACATAACTTAATTTCACCCATGATGATGAGTACATAACTTAATTTCACCCATGATGATGAGTACATAACTTAATTTCACCCATGATGATGAGTGAGTACATAACTTAATTTCACCCATGATGATGAGTGAGTACATAACTTAATTTCACCCATGATGATGAGTGAGTACATAACTTAATTTCACCCATGATGATGAGTGAGTACATAACTTAATTTCACCCATGATGATGAGTGAGTACATAACTTAATTTCACCCATGATGATGAGTGAGTACATAACTTAATTTCACCCATGATGATGAGTGAGTACATAACTTAATTTCACCCATGATGATGAGTGAGTACATAACTTAATTTCACCCATGATGATGAGTGAGTACATAACTTAATTTCACCCATGATGATGAGTGAGTACATAACTTAATTTCACCCATGATGATGAGTACATAACTTAATTTCACCCATGATGATGAGTGAGTACATAACTTAATTTCACCCATGATGATGAGTGAGTACATAACTTAATTTCACCCATGATGATGAGTGAGTACATAACTTAATTTCACCCATGATGATGAGTGAGTACATAACTTAATTTCACCCATGATGATGAGTGAGTACATAACTTAATTTCACCCATGATGATGATGATGAGTACATAACTTAATTTCACCCATGATGATGAGTGAGTACATAACTTAATTTCACCCATGATGATGAGTGAGTACATAACTTAATTTCACCCATGATGATGAGTGAGTACATAACTTAATTTCACCCATGATGATGAGTGAGTACATAACTTAATTTCACCCATGATGATGAGTGAGTACATAACTTAATTTCACCCATGATGATGAGTGAGTACATAACTTAATTTCACCCATGATGATGAGTGAGTACATAACTTAATTTCACCCATGATGATGAGTGAGTACATAACTTAATTTCACCCATGATGATGAGTACATAACTTAATTTCACCCATGATGATGAGTACATAACTTAATTTCACCCATGATGATGAGTGAGTACATAACTTAATTTCACCCATGATGATGAGTGAGTACATAACTTAATTTCACCCATGATGATGAGTACATAACTTAATTTCACCCATGATGATGAGTGAGTACATAACTTAATTTCACCCATGATGATGAGTGAGTACATAACTTAATTTCACCCATGATGAGTGAGTACATAACTTAATTTCACCCATGATGATGAGTGAGTACATAACTTAATTTCACCCATGATGAGTGAGTACATAACTTAATTTCACCCATGATGATGAGTGAGTACATAACTTAATTTCACCCATGATGAGTGAGTACATAACTTAATTTCACCCATGATGATGAGTGAGTACATAACTTAATTTCACCCATGATGATGAGTGAGTACATAACTTAATTTCACCCATGATGATGAGTGAGTACATAACTTAATTTCACCCATGATGATGAGTGAGTACATAACTTAATTTCACCCATGATGATGAGTACATAACTTAATTTCACCCATGATGATGAGTACATAACTTAATTTCACCCATGATGATGAGTACATAACTTAATTTCACCCATGATGATGAGTGAGTACATAACTTAATTTCACCCATGATGATGAGTACATAACTTAATTTCACCCATGATGATGATGATGAGTACATAACTTAATTTCACCCATGATGATGAGTGAGTACATAACTTAATTTCACCCATGATGATGAGTGAGTACATAACTTAATTTCACCCATGATGATGAGTACATAACTTAATTTCACCCATGATGATGAGTGAGTACATAACTTAATTTCACCCATGATGATGAGTGAGTACATAACTTAATTTCACCCATGATGATGATGATGAGTACATAACTTAATTTCACCCATGATGATGAGTGAGTACATAACTTAATTTCACCCATGATGATGAGTGAGTACATAACTTAATTTCACCCATGATGATGAGTGAGTACATAACTTAATTTCACCCATGATGATGAGTGAGTACATAACTTAATTTCACCCATGATGATGAGTGAGTACATAACTTAATTTCACCCATGATGATGAGTGAGTACATAACTTAATTTCACCCATGATGATGATGAGTGAGTACATAACTTAATTTCACCCATGATGATGAGTGAGTACATAACTTAATTTCACCCATGATGATGAGTGAGTACATAACTTAATTTCACCCATGATGATGATGATGATGAGTACATAACTTAATTTCACCCATGATGATGAGTGAGTACATAACTTAATTTCACCCATGATGATGAGTGAGTACATAACTTAATTTCACCCATGATGATGAGTGAGTACATAACTTAATTTCACCCATGATGATGAGTGAGTACATAACTTAATTTCACCCATGATGATGAGTACATAACTTAATTTCACCCATGATGATGAGTGAGTACATAACTTAATTTCACCCATGATGATGAGTGAGTACATAACTTAATTTCACCCATGATGATGAGTGAGTACATAACTTAATTTCACCCATGATGATGAGTGAGTACATAACTTAATTTCACCCATGATGATGAGTGAGTACATAACTTAATTTCACCCATGATGATGAGTGAGTACATAACTTAATTTCACCCATGATGATGAGTACATAACTTAATTTCACCCATGATGATGAGTGAGTACATAACTTAATTTCACCCATGATGAGTGAGTACATAACTTAATTTCACCCATGATGATGAGTGAGTACATAACTTAATTTCACCCATGATGATGAGTGAGTACATAACTTAATTTCACCCATGATGATGAGTGAGTACATAACTTAATTTCACCCATGATGATGAGTGAGTACATAACTTAATTTCACCCATGATGATGAGTGAGTACATAACTTAATTTCACCCATGATGATGAGTACATAACATAACTTAATTTCACCCATGATGATGAGTGAGTACATAACTTAATTTCACCCATGATGATGAGTACATAACTTAATTTCACCCATGATGATGAGTGAGTACATAACTTAATTTCACCCATGATGATGAGTGAGTACATAACTTAATTTCACCAGATGATGATGATGAGTACATAACTTAATTTCACCCATGATGATGAGTGAGTACATAACTTAATTTCACCCATGATGATGAGTGAGTACATAACTTAATTTCACCCATGATGATGAGTGAGTACATAACTTAATTTCACCCATGATGATGAGTGAGTACATAACTTAATTTCACCCATGATGATGAGTGAGTACATAACTTAATTTCACCCATGATGATGAGTACATAACTTAATTTCACCCATGATGATGAGTGAGTACATAACTTAATTTCACCCATGATGATGAGTGAGTACATAACTTAATTTCACCGAT
>NC_056734.1:956855336-956857732 GCF_019279795.1 Protopterus annectens | reverse complement strand
GTGTGTGTGTGTGTGTGTGCGTGTGTGTGTGTGTGTGTGTGTGTGTGTGTGTATATATTTTTATTCCTGTTCGGATTTAATGCATTAATGTTTTTTGACTCTGAATTTGCTTGTTGAATGTGAGCTTTACATCTAAGCATTTGGTTGAGTTGATTGTGGTCGTATTACTACACTTGCAAACCTTGGCTCCTTGTGTTATTTCTACATATTTTTTGCTTGTGTTTGGGATTTTCGTTTATCGTTGTTGTACTATTGGGATTATGGAAGGAGCTGCTAATGTAACTGAGATTTCAGAGAATCCTATTGCACCCGTCAATGTGAGAATGAGATTAAGGAGTCTCCTGGATGAGACAAGCAATCCACTCGTAGGCGTGATGGAAATAATGGAGACCAGTGCTAATAACAAAGGTACTGAAATTGACTTTAATACTAGAAAGATAAAAAGAGATGTAGAAAATGACTTGTATAAATTTAAAAGATTAAGGGCACAAAGGTTCCACATGGAAGCATGTTTGAGCAATAGAGTTATACCAAGAGGCCTTCGGATACTAACAATGCCCACCTATGGGAATATGTATCCGACATTGCTTGTACAATGGCAACAGATTAATATGCAAACTAGCAGAGTATATATACAGTTTTTGATAGACTTCTTTAAGCCGACTGAGAGTGAGCTCAAAGAGAAAATATACGAACAGCAAGGGAAGTTAATTGAATTGTGTGGCCCTGATGAAACTGAGATATTCATGCATGAATTACTTGATCGTGTTACGCGATATGAAAGTAACTTGTTGGCCAACAAGAGAAAAAAGCTGTCTAGGGATGCGACTGACTTTGCCAATAATCATGTTTTTGTATGGCCCAGGGCAAATAATACCAGTGAGAGGCCTGTTGTTGAGAAGTAGCCTACCTGAGCAGAGCAACCAGAGTTCTGGTGCGCATGGCCTTAGATATGGTCATATTGAGACTGCTGAGAAAATATCTTTAGAGAAGGCTGATCTAAGGCCAGGAAATGAAATAGACAAATTGGTCCAGTCTGAAGTGAGAGCAATAGACCAACAAGGAAGTGCTGGAGGTATGTTAGCCCCAGCTGAAATGGTTTCACCAACAGCTAATGGGTCTGTTTATACTACTCCGAATTAAGGTTTTGAGAGCAATGCACACTCCTCTACTGGAAGAAGCTTAATGGATGCACACCTGCCCTCAAGCCTCTCGAGCATAGTAAGAAGGAAAATACAGTTGGAAAATCACAACAATGTGGATTTTCCACTACCGATCAGGTCAGGAAGAAAGAGATCATTAGACATGGATGTCGACAAGGGGGCGAAGAGGAAGGACCTTCAAACAGGTTATCAACAACGAACATTACCCAAATATTGGAACAATCAAGCTTAGTATGTAACATTTCTAAATACAAGCTGAATGCATCTGAGGTTACAGTTCTGAATAGAGGACTATCTTTCATTCCCACTTCTAACCTGGACATTAGCCAGGCCATTTTGTCTCTTAGGCTGTTTGTGAGAAGAATTGCCCTTAAGTTATTTTATATGCATCATAGTGATGGATCTACCCAACAGGCACCAGGTGAATTCAAGAGGAAAAGTACTTTCACTCCCCATTTTCAACCTAATCTGGAAGTATTTGTGAAAGCGGTCGAGAATGATCTATACAATGGCATTGGAACCTATAACCCAATAAGCAATGGAAACTTGAACAAACAAGAACGTGAAGCTTTGCAAAGTTTACGCAATAACAGCCAGATAGTGATCAGAGCAGCAGATAAGGTAGGACCAGTTGTCGTGATGGACAGCGACTATTATGAAATGAAGATGTTGGAGTTGTTGGGAGATTCATCTTATGAAGTGATATCTCTAGAAACTGTAGACAAGATGCAAGAAAGTTTGATTCATAGTTTGTATGAATGCAAATGCATGGGCCTTTTTTCTGAGGACTTGTACAACTACTTTGTGGTAGATACACCACTGATACCAATGATAACTGGTTTACCAAAGATACATAAAAATTTACAAGCACCAGCGATGAGACCTGTGGTGGAAATTGAATAGTAGTAGTACTTTTCTACATTTTACTATGAAATATTCATACACTAACAATGACTTCTTAGATGTCAACGTGTTTTTTGATAAAGGGAAAGTGAATACTAAAGTATATCGTAAAGCGTGTTACAAGCCCTCATATTTGTCAAGGGACAGTATGCATAGCCCCCATATTTTTAATAACATTGTCAAAGGGCAGGCTATGCATTTGTCTAGGCTCTCTAGTACAGAGCAATTATTTAATAAAGAGCTCATGCAGCTGGAGGAAGGTTTGTTGGGTCGTGGATACTCTACCCAAGAGATCCATAGGGTTTATACCAACATGAATCATATTAGAGC
>NC_056734.1:956847836-956850336 GCF_019279795.1 Protopterus annectens | reverse complement strand
CCTTATTATGAAACTTGAAAGAAAGTTTATGTCTTTTAAAGGTTTAGAACTTGACATCCAATTTCTTGAAACATGTCTTCAGCTAGGTATTGTTCCCAAGGGGTTACGTATTAACAATTTCCCCAATAGGACGAAGAAAAATTCTGTTTTACACTCAGAATTAAGCAAATTCTACAACGAGGCAGGTTTGAATGCCCTTAATGTCATTATCAATGATAACAAGGTACAGTTACAAGGGATTGGAGTGAATATTTCTTCTCTCAATGATAAGATTTGTAATCATCCAGAATTTTGTATTCACAAACCTTTATATGATTCTATAGTCCCTAAGATAACTAGGTACACAGCCACCCTTTTGAACAGAGAAAGGAATAAACTTAAAAGAGATCAAATGCAATATCAAGCTGGTAACGCTTACCCTATTAGATCTTCTTCTTATCTGGACTATTCTGAGGAACGTAACTCTCGTTATGTACACAATCCTAGATTTCATGGGGTATTGTTTGGTGACAGAAGAGGTACAGTCCCTAACCAGTACACTAGATTTAATATTACTGATAGATTCTATGGTGGGGGTCATACTGATCATGTGGGAAATACACAAATCCATTCTTTTAATTCCCGTGACAGGGATAGCCTTTCCATGTCTCATGGGAATTTCATTAGGGGGTCACGTTACGGAAACAAGGATGCCAACAATTTTATAGATAGGAATTTTCCCCATACTGGTGGTGTCAAATGCCTCAATGAAAGTATTGTTTCGAGATGGAGCAGAGACCCTGTTTTGGTTTCGAATACGAATTTTACCTCTTCCACTGTCCAACCTGATGTAGGAGCCCCACGTCTGAATAGGAATGTGGTACCTAATCAACAGGTGTCTTCTCCTGTACATAATTCCACTGTGATACACTCTATCACTTCTGCCACCGATAACATTCCTGTTTCTATTGCTGAAAATGGTCCATCGTCTTCTTTTTTAGAACAGAGATTAACCCCTGCCAGAAGGAATGGGGATTCTTTGACTCCAGGAGTCTCTTCTGCGATGAGAGGAAAAGGGAAAGGGAAAGTTTCAAGGTTTTCCAATATACTTCCAAGACATATGGTAACAAGATTCAGTTGCAGGTAACTCATTCATGTGATACCCTTCAGAAATGCACACTGTGTGGTTTAACATGTGGGTCCAAGGGATGTTACCATGATAGCATTCTTGATGTGAATGGACATATCAGTGGTGATCTAGAAGTTATTCCCCCCTCCCATGGAGATTATACCAACTTCTATTAGTTGTTCAGATTGCGAGTCTCAAGCTATGGCTCTTGTCAATACTGATACTGATTTTAATGGGCTGTTAAACAATGTCAATTTGATGTCTGTGTTTCATTTTTCTAACAAAATTCTTATCAATGATCATCTGAATGTACAAAAAAAGGGTTTCACGTTCATTCCCTTACAGAGGGCAGATTTATCTAACATTCTTCTTGACCTTAGATTGTACATCAGGAAGTTGAATCTAAAACTATTTTTTGATGTTGATGAAGAGGACTCTAATTGACAAAACTCAGTCTCTCAATCATTCACAAAACCAGGACAATCATTGGTATAATTCTGTCCCTAAGAGAAAGAATTTAGTTAACCCACCTCTTAATAATACGTTATCTACTTTCTTAAGAGTATGTGAGGAAGATTTTAGAAATACTTTGAATATTAAGTCTAAGCATAAATGGTACAGCTTATCTATCTATCTTTCTCTAATACTGTTGGTAAGCACTGGAATCTTCTTCCCACTGAACTCATATCTCTGCCTTCATTGACACTTTTTAAACAGAATCTAAGACTATTTCTCGATACTTATTGGTTATGCCCCTGTACTAACCCTGACTAACTTTCTCTCCATACACTAGTTTTATTACTCTTTATCTTTATTGACCTAGTTTTAATCAACCAAAGACCATGTTATTGCAATGTAAAATATGTATATATGTATAGTAACATCTCTTGCACATTTGCTTATACTGTCTTGTGTTATGCTCACTACGAGTATTGTATTTTACTAACAATAGCTATTATATACTTTGACTACTGTAACTTTCTATATTGTCTTTATGTAAGTGTCTTGGAGCTTTTCTCCCCGGGCCTCTACTGAAAATGGACATGTATCTAGTTAGACTAGCCCCATCAACAAATGTAAAATAAAATAAATAAATCTACTAATGAAAGAAAAGCTTTGATGGAATTGTCGAATAATGGTACACTTAGAGTTATGAAAGCTGATAAAGGGATGGGGATTGTGGTTATGGACCAATGTAATCCATGAAGATTTGACTAATGATGACTTTTATGTTAAGGTGTCTTTACCAACAGTTAACTCTCATTTTGATCACACTGACAAGGTTTTGCTATCTTTACGTGAAGACCATCACATCAGTGAGGAAAACTTTTCTTTCATGTGGACTCCAAATACATGTTTAGGGAAATTATTTGGCATTCCTAAACTACGTAA
>NC_056734.1:956579417-956834836 GCF_019279795.1 Protopterus annectens | reverse complement strand
GATGATGATGAGTGCATAACTTAATTTCACCCATGATGATGATGAGTACATAACTTAATTTCACTCATGATGATGAGTGAGTACATATCTTAATTTCACCCATGATGATGAGTAAGTACATAACTTAATTTCACCCATGATGATGATGAGTACATAACTTAATTTCACCCATGATGATGAGTGAGTACATAAATTAATTTCACCCATGATGATGAGTGAGTACATAAATTAATTTCACCCATTATGATGAGTGAGTAGATAACTTAATTTCAACCAGGAGGATGATGAGTACAACACTTAATTTCACCCATAAAGATGACTGAGTACATAACTTAATTACAGCCATGATGATGAGTGAGTACATAACTTAATTTCACCCATGATGAGTGAGTACATAACTAAACTTCTCCCATGATAATGAGTGAGTACATAACTTAATTTCTCTCATGATGATGAAGGAGGTATACGGTGGTAGTCTGAATAGCAGTGTGTGGGAGAATGTAATGAGGAGAAAACTGAGATTATATGCCAAGACAGTGGTAACTAGTAAAAGACTAATATGAAGAGCATTCTTCTTCTTCTTCTTCTTCTTCTTTTGGCTTTTCCCTGTTAGGGGTCACCACAGTGGATCACCTTGTCCACTCACGATTGGCAGTGGAGTTTTTACAGTGTTGAGTTGCCAGCCTGGTGCCCAACCTTCCACAGAAGACACACACACGCACACACTCACACCTAGGGCCAATTTGGAGTGTCCAACCCACCTACAGCATGTCTGTGGGATGTGGGAGGAAACCGGAGCACCCAGAGGAAACCCACTCGGCCACAGGGAGGACATGCAGACACTTCAAAGAAGGCACCCCAGCCAAGGATCGAACCGGAGAACCTCTTACTGTGAGACGGCAACGCTAACTGCTACACCACCGTGGCCACCTACTAATATGAAGATTATTAAGAAGTTGATTAGCAGAGAGGAGCATGACTGGGGTAGTATAGAGAACTGGAGGCAGAGCTATGGACAGTTGCCAAGGTATGAAGGGAGATGATGAGGGCTACACCTCCATGCTCTCATTCTAGAATAATAATAGAAAAGAACAGAATCATTCAAAGGTAATTAGGAAAGATGTAAACCAGCAGCAAAGGAACATGTCAATCTTCAGTACACAAGGCAACACTGACTCCGTTTCCACTCCCACATACTGTAACTACACATAGCTCACTTAATAGTCACTAAGAAAGCAAGTCTAGGGGCATAAAGTACACTATGTCTGCTACCTTAAAGGGAATTGGCTTAGTAGTAGGGGACTATATAGTTAGGCATACTGACTACATACTCCCCAGACTGGTCAAAAACAGGGTTAATGTACACAGCATCTCTGGTACCATGATCTGTAATGTCACAAGGGCCCTAAGGTCAAATTAAACCAGCCAGGTATGGCTACAACTTACTAGTAGACCAAGTGGGAGAGAATGACGAGAGGTGCTCCACCTAGTGAAACATTCAGTGTGCGACATGAAGGAGAAATACTATGCAAGTGTTAGAGCCTGGAAAGATACTGGTCTTCAGTATTAACTTACAGTCTACAAGAATGATGCCTAGACACCAAGACAAAAAAAAAAAGTTCTTTAACAACTGATTAAGTAGTTGATGTTATTCTAAGAAGGTCTAGTATGTGTTGGCCGGGGGTCAAATGGCAGGCAAGTCTTACTGTTTTGCAAGGGCTGGCTTGCAACTCTCATACCTGAGTTTCTGCATATTGACTGAAACCTTTTTTGCTTCTGTAGTGCCTTTTACTGGCAGAATCTTCCTGCTGAAAATCTTATAGCAAAATCAAATCCAGATTTGGACAACATAATAATGTCTGTAGCTAATTCTAGGAGTCTAGACAAAAATATACTTGAACATGTGGCCCTCCTCCAACTTGAACACACATATCGGTATAGTTACTAGGACATGGTTTCAGTGCAATGACAGCACTGCCTCTAAGGTAAGTACTAGGCTAGCTGCCCTTGCAGCCATTTTATGCCTAATCAATTCCCCTTTTCTGCTCAAATTAACCTATCCCATTTCATGAGAGATTCACACTCTCCATCCCACAGTCAATAATTATATATTACCTTAATGAGTGTTTCCTAAACTTTGCTAATACAAATGCACTGGAATAAATTGCAAAACTACCCACTAGAAGTTCTAATTTCCTTGACCTGGTCCTTTCCAACCAGCTCCCACCTGTACCCTACCATGGATCTCAACATTTTGGCTAAATCTGACCACAAATCAGTTACCTTCTCTGTCAGTCTTAATGGTATCACCCCATCACCAAATGAATCCATCATCAGAAACTTTACCAGGGCAAACCTACTTGCACTTGTAGAAAACCTGTATAATATTCCCAATAATACCCTGCAAATGGACCTGGGAGGGCTGCCATGTCTGTGCCCATCCACTCTAAATATAATGATAATTCAATAATTAATCCTCTGGTAGGATTTCTTTAATAATAAACTGTAGGATAAAAGAAGAAAAAATAATCAAAAGTCATAGGAAATCTCCATCTCTAAGACTGCACTGAAACATGCCAGAAGTGAACTAAAGAGGTCTGTTAGTAACATAAAGCAAAATACAAACATAAGGTCACTAAAGATACCAAAGAAAACTAGAACATTTTCTTTGCCCCTTAGTTGAGATGTTAGAACAAGGTTTTATCTGCCTGAGTTGGTAGCTCAGGTCAGTGTAAATGATCCCACAACACCTATCAAAAAGACAAGGGTGTATTATTAAAAGAAGGAAAATAAATTAACACATATTTCCAAAAGCTAAAATACAAACTAAAATATATTATAAGAAAAAGACTGTCAACAATAAATCAATAAGACAGAATCACCGACCCCACCCTTTTACCCATAATCAATTCCTAATTTTGGAAATAACATTCTCAACATCCCCTTTTGAATTATATGTCTCAGTTCTTCCTTTTCATATAAACCACTCAATTTTTAGACACAATTTATCTAAATAATTCACAGGCCCAACAGAAGAGAAAAACTATCCAAACAGTGTGTAGCACTCCTATCAATAATCATTAACTGTGGAGAGGATAATTCTTTTGATACCACCAGCCAAACATTATGCATTAATTTACAGTCTAAGAAAACACATCTCATAGATTCTCACACATTACAAAGCAAACTCAGGCAATCTCGTAAAGCTCTGTATTTCATGTCTCCCTTGACAAGAAGCTTGCCTAATATTAATCACCATAATAAAACAGACCACTCTGTCCCAACAGCAAACCTCTTTTGAAGCTATAGAATAGATCATCTAATGGTCAATGGGAAATCTTCCCCAAAGGACAATGATATAAAAAGACAGCAAACTAAACCTATACCACAACTTCTATTCATTCCTATTTCATCAATATTCATTTTCTACAATATAACCTTTTTAGCATATTCACAAAAATCAAATATTAAGTCTTTAAACAATTCCCAGTATGTGTACTCCAAGACCACCAAGCGCATTTAAAAGTAAATGAAGAGACCTAAAAGAAATAGGTGATAAAACACCTAAACAGAAAGCATAATACATTTGAATAGAACATAAAAAAACTATAAAATTAAGAAAACCTAACTCCCTGTAGAATAGTGTGTGTGTGTGTGTGTGTGTGTGTGTGTGTGTGTGTGTGTGTGTGTGTGTGTGTGTGTGTGTGTGTTGTACCTTTAAGAAACATTTCAAGGACAGCATGTGCATATAAATAGTCAGCATGTGCTAGCTTCAGTGCCATTTTGAGAGTGAAGCCAGAGAGTGAGCATGTATGAGTGTAATAGCAAGTTTGTTTATATGTTTATCCAAGTTAAAAGTTATTAAGCCTTAATCCTGATATGTTTGCACATAATAAAACTGCTTGAACACAACCCATGAATGCTCGTCTGCTTTATCCTGACTGAACGAGCAATATGGTGTCAGAACCGGGAGACTGCTTTTCAGAGCCACAAGGTGCAGAGTTAACAGTGAAGGGAAACTAAGAAAATCAAGTTCAAAAAAGGGCCAGGAATGAACCAAAGGTAATGAAAACTTGCACAAATTATTTATTTAAAACAAAAAGATAAAACAGAGCATTACAAGGGCACAAAAGGCATTATTAAGCAAGCAAGATGCACGGAAAAGTTTATTAATTAAACAAAATATTTAAAATTAAGATATTTAATAAAATGATTATCAGAAAAGCACATAAGGAGTTTAGAATTACCTTGAAATTACAAAACGAGCATGTTTAAAGTAAAATGAGCATGTTTAGAGGAAAACGAGCACAAGAAAAGTATCGTGGGCATGAAAAATGATTAAGTGAGCAAAACAAGTATAATAACGGCAAAGAGAGCACATTAAGCATAAATAAAGCAAGGCAACTGCATGTTTTTTGGCAAAGTACTGTGTTTTGACATAAACTACTGTTTTGTATTGATTGAAGCTATTAAGGGCATAACTAGAGTTATTCAAAGTATCTCAAAGAGTGTAAAAGTGCTTACAGTGAGTGCTTGTTACTGTGCATTTATTCTGAAGAGTTTATTTGTGTGCAAAGTGTAAGTGTTTCATGAAGTACAGT
Organism: Protopterus annectens; assembly: GCF_019279795.1. Taxonomy (NCBI): domain Eukaryota; kingdom Metazoa; phylum Chordata; order Ceratodontiformes; family Protopteridae; genus Protopterus; species Protopterus annectens. The sequence goes on along the minus strand of NC_056734.1, from coordinate 956,830,235 downwards.
CAAAATAGGACCATTCTGAAAAGTCCCCTGTGCTGGGTGTGTCTATTTGCAGTGCTGCCATTACAGAGTGTTTCTTGCACTGTAAAGAGTTATTTAGCAAAGTATAGCCATTTGGGAAAGTTTCAGTGTGGTGTGTACTGTTTATTCGCAAAGTGCAATTAGTTTAAAATGTTTTTTATTCTGACCTTCTTCTGCCCAGTTTATTCGCACAGTTAGTTATTTTGAAATGTTTGTTACACTGATAAAATGTGATTTTTTTACAGTACAGTAATTCCAAGAGTATTCTTGTGCCCAGGAGACTTATTTCGCAAAGTTATTCAGAGGCTGTTGCAGTACTGGGTATAGTTGCAAGTACTGACATACATTTCTGGCATATGTATATGTGTGTGTGCATGCATACTTGCAAAAGTTTGTTAATATGGCAGAGATATTTCACAAACCAGGACCACTTGTATTTGATCAGAATATTGCAGAGAATTAGAGAATAACTGAGCAATAATACAATATTTTTATTCAAGTAGCTTATTCTGACAAAGATGCATGCACCAGGGCATTCATTTTGCTAAACCTAGATGGGTCAGAGACCATTCATTTGTGTATGCACCAGCAGTATATGAGAAGAAGGTGAAAACCATTATATCGTTGTACAGGCTGCATCAAGGGAAGATCAGGAGTGTTTGAAATGCAAATTCAGGGAAATGTGCAACCCTCAGACAAATGTTACATTAGAGAGGCATTTGTTTTACACAAGAGATCAAAAGCAAGGAAGAACTTTTGCAGCTTATATTACTGACCTGAGAAACAAAGGTAAAATGTGTAGGTTTGGTGACTTAAAAGATGAGTTAATAAAAGACAGGCTTGTGTGTTGTATTAATAGTGCTGCGGTGAGAAATATTTGCTTCCTGATAGGGATTTAATGTTGAGCAAAGCTACTGAGATTTGTCAAATCCATGAGGTTACAGAAAGGGAAACAAAGTATGCTTGATAAGAGTATGGTTTCAGTGGCTCTGGAGCAAATGTAGATGGCATGCAACATGTGGCTAGCAGAAGCAGGCCTAAGCACATGGCACCTGCCACCCCATGCAGGCTCCCCAGGTAAAACCCATAGTTTTCCAGCAAGTTCTAAGAGAAGGGCATGCTCAGTGCAGTACAAGAGTGAGTCACAAAAACCCAAATCAGGCTTTATTGTCAACTGTTGCAATTCTGGTGCCAATCATGAGTCTAAAAGAGAAAAATGCTTAGCATTTGGTCTGCAATGCAACAAGTGTAAAAAATGGAACCATTTTCAAAGTTTTGCAAATCAAGTAAACCTCACATAGTTATAAAAAGGGTCACTTAAAAAGCAAGTTGGTCATATAGCCAGCTGCAACTCTACTTTCTATGTAGATGGTGTATCAGTAATTGGTGAAAAGGTTAATACTGGCAAAGAACAAAGTGTTTTGTACTGTCCAGATCAATGGTAAATCCACCAAGCTCAAAGTAGACACTGGTTCAAAGTGTAATATTATGTCAGCAGACACATTTGCTAAGGTGAGAGCTGGTGAGCAACTTAATGTGGTCAGTTGTGTGAAACTTGTTGCTTATGGTGGTGAAGAAATTCAAACCAAAGGCTCAGTAGTGCTTTCATGTTATTTGGCCAAGAACTGCTACAGCTTACTATTCTATGTAGTCTGAAGACCTATGCAGTCATTATTGGGTCTCAGAGATAGTTTGAGAATGAATTCACTTTCCTTTACCAAAGAAGTTCATCATATAAGCATGCCTCAGTTCCAATTTTACTGAAACTATTTTGTCAGAGTATGTTGATGTTTTCGATGGCAAGTTAGGCAAACTTCCAGTTGTGTATTCTATGAAGTTAGACCCAGAGGTCAGTCCAGTGGTCAGACCAGCAAGAAAAGTTCCAATTGCTATGCAGGATAAAGTCAAAGCTGAGCTGGATAAAATGGTGCAGCAAGGTGTAATTTGTCCAGTTACAGAACCAACTGAATGGGTGTCATCCATGTTAGCAGCCCCCAAAAAAGGCTCAGATGAAATCAGAAAATACATTGATCCAAGAGATTTGAACAAAGCACTAAAGAGACTGCATCATTCCATGTGTACAGTTGAATAGTCCCAGCCCTAATAGTGAATTCCACTGTTTTTTTCTATCTTGAATGCAAAAAGTTCATTTTGGCAAGTGATGCTTGATCACAAATCTTCATTACTGACTACTTTTAGTACCCCATTTGGAAGGCATAGATTACTTAGGATGCCATTTGGAATCAATTCTACAAGTGAAGTCTTTCAGCATCCAATGGAGCAATTTTTTTCAGGTTATCCTTGTGCCATAGTAGCAGATGATTTATTGGTTGGAGGCAATGGTGAAACAGAGCATGACAGAAACCTTAAGGGAGTTCTAGACAGAGCACGTGAAGTGAACTTAAAGCTCAATCCTCTAAAGTACAAATTCAGACCACCAGAAGTTACATATGTATGGAATTATATGTAGAGAATACAGTTCTATGTATAGAAATCAACTGGCACATAAAGTTGAATGCAGATAAACCCTGGGACTAAATGAGTCAATTAGTATAAAATGCTTTCTAAGGGACAAGAGGTTAAAAGTTAAAGTTGTTATATTTATGATAAATTTATAAGTAAAAGTATTTCTGTACTTATATTGCATTTTAAAATTGTGTATTTTGTTCTTTATCTTTTAGAAACAATTGCTCTAATTGCTTAATTGATTGTTAAATGTAAAATACATGAAGAATGTGATTGTATGTTAGGGGGTATCTAAAGTTTGAGTTATACTACTGTATGTTACATTGTTTCTGAGAAGTCTTTTAGAAAAATGCATAATAAAGCTCTTTTAACACAAAAGTGCTTTTTTATTGACTACCATGCATCCATTGACCTAGTGGAATTTGTGGCTCATTTTTGATTTTAGTTTATATACCACTTGTCCTGCTGCCCAGTTTGTTTTCTGGTATAAGAATACTTTAAATGCCCAAAATACATTGTTTCACTGAGAAGGTAATTCTGTTTATATTTTAACTTTGATAACAACCACCAGTCTTTCCATGTGAAAAATGAAATATCATACAAAGATTGGTCCAAAAACAGTTTAAAATGTTTTGAAAAACTAGCATATTTACTAAATAAGCCATTCAAATGTCTAATACCTTTGTAACATATAATTTTATCACAACTCTCCCCAAATGTAGCCCATATACCTAAATGATCAGAAAAAGCAACTGCAATACTGCCAAAAGCTGATTCTCACAAACCTTTGGAATAAAGAAAATAATTAATTTTTGTATGAAAAAGTCTATATTGATAATTATAGTATTTTTATTGTCCAACAGTTAACAAACCCTGAGATATCACTTGATGCAAATCAGAACAATAACGTGTAGAACACAGTAAATTATGGTTAAAATAACCAACAACAATAATATCCATATGAATATAAAGAGGAGCAAAAAAAGAAACTACTATGTGCTTTAGGAGTAGTATAATCTAGTTAACCTATAAACTGTGGAAAATACAATAACTCAGTCAACATTAATCTCCCAGCATTACTGACTCAAAGCCTTGTCACTGTACTCTGTATTCTATAGACTGCTAATATGTGACCTATGTCTGGCATACAAGGCATTGTCCAATCCAATACTGATGGATTTACTGCACATAGCAAGTCAAATGACATTAAAAATAGTTGCTCTAGGGATGTAAACCTCTTCTGCAACATCAACAGAAGGGTTTGGAGGGGCAGCTCTATCTTGCAGAGGATAATACTGTTCTGGAGCAGACTCCCCATCCACATTAATCAAGGGCCATTCTTGTCTATGGTGATGTATGGAAGGGAAACAGAAAACTTACCACAGCACAGCCCCTGTACTACTAATGGACAGAGGCAACTCTTAAATACTTCATCCCATGCATGGGTCTCCCTAAATTATCCATGGTATGATCCTAGTTATTCTCATTAGGGCTAATAAATAATTATTGACCATGGGATGGGTAAGGCCATTCTAACACCTATTAGGATGGTTAATTTGAACATCACAAATGCAATTGGCTAGGCTTAAACTGCCCACAAATGCAGCTAGCCTAGGTACTTACCTATGAACCTATAAACGTAGCACTACTTTCATACACCCATGGTATCATATAGTGACAGTATGCTGTACACTTGTACGACAGACTGTTCTGATTTTATATATATATATATATATATATATATATATATATATATATATATATATATATGTATGTGTGTGTGTGTGTGTGTGTGTGTGTGTGTGTGTGTGTGTGTGTGTAGATCTAGTTGAAAATATTTTAAGTCTAAGCAAATTTTAAGATTTTTATATTTCTGCATTTCTTGTGGAGAATATTATAAAAATGAAGCCCTGCATACTATGTGTAACACTTTTCTATGAAGTTAATGCTAAAGTAGATATGTGATCCATTTGCTTTCACTAGTTATGAAAGACTTCCACAGGTAAGCAAAGTGTTGCAGGAGAAGTAGGCAGCTTACAATAAAAATATAACTCTTAATTCTTTATTCTTGGCAAAGTTTATTTTGTTCCATTTATTTTCTTATTAACTTTTTCACTGGATAACTGGACTCATCAGCAAGAAAAACAGTATCTGAATCATAATTAGGCTATACAAGAAGTTTTATGGTAAATTATTTATAGAAATATATGTCATATGCAGTACAAATAAATCAAGTTAAATGCAGATAACCATAATAAGAAACATAAAAAATAAAGCAGTCTTAATACAAGTCATATATAGCAGTGCAAGGATATAACATTGATGAAGAAACATTATAGAGAATATACATGATTATTTAAGTCAAACGTGAAAGCACTAGGCTTCCAAGCCTTATCAACAATAGGTTAGTGCAAGACAAAAAGTACTGGTGACCTTAATTCCTTACTTTTGCAGTTAACACGAGCAAAATCCTAAATGTGTACGTGTATATCTGAGTTAAAACATTCTCCTTACTCATTTGATAAGCCATATACATGTAAATAGAAAAACTGTGACAACAGAAGCAAAACTAATCTGGGAAAATCCTTTTGAAGGTACCATAATTATGTACTCTGCATGTACAGTGTTTAGTCATGCAAAGGGACTGAATGAACAGCAGATACATTTTCATTGCAAGCATTATGTGCTCACTTTATATTATTTTGTATTGTTGAACTGGTATTATCAGATGTACTAATACTGAATACTCCAGCAACAGACCAGAACTATAACTAAGTGCTCTGGGTCAGTCTTATACAAAATCTAAACTAGGTTTAATAATGTAGCAAGAAAACAATGACATTTAATAAGCAGATGAGACGGAGACTTTGAGGCAGGGCTTTGCTGGCAGAGTCAGAAGGGCATTCATTGTATGGCTCAATGCAAGCAGCATATGCCATGACATGGGCAATGTAGCTTTGTTCCTGTGTGCCATGGATGAGATGAGCCATGGGTCCTTTAGCATAAATGGCAACATCTTCTCCGCCATGAGTTTCTGAACTGAGTGGAACTGCTGCCTGCTGCTGGTAGTCATAGTCATCTGTAAACCAAAGGATAATAGAGTTTAGAAAGGAAAAAATAAATAGTTAAAGCCAAACATGTAAACATTGTGTCAAAGCTTTTATTCCCATTTGTGTCCCTTTCTTATTGGATGACCTTGGTCAAATATTTAATCACTCTGTATATATTTCTAAGAAATGCTTGTGTGAGCTTAACTGTTTAAAATGATTTGCGTGTCCAAGATAATTGCAACATTTTTGCTTCTTTGTGTTACATATATCAGTGTGCTTTAGGACACAGTTTAAAAGAAAAATAATGCTTTAAAACTGTTTCCATTTGCACCCTTTATTTTCATTGCTTTAGCCTTCTCATTGTCTGTCTGTGAATACTTACTATATTTTGGGAGGCTCCAGTTATTTTCAACTATTTACTTTTCATTTCTAAACTTCTGCTGCATCAGCAAATAGTCAAACTGGATCAGTCATATGTGTGAAGACAAAAGTAATTCATTCCAGGTTCAAGGGAACAGTTAAAATGCATCATTTTTCTTGCTATTCTCTCTTGTTCATCTTCGTCTAGAATTTTGTTCATATGGCTTAGGAATCTGTGACTTTTGTTCTTCTGAATATCAAACATCAGGGAATGTCTTCTGAAGTGTGTTAAGACACCCAAACTTTCTGTATTCTCATACAAATGGAACAAAAAGATGAAAGACCAGAAACTGTGTTTTGATAATTAATTGCTGATGGACTCTGACTGGACAGCCAGACTTCATGTTTTCTCTTATGAATGTAACAAAAAAATAAAGAACAAGGAACTGCATTTCAAAATATAAATGCTGATGGACTTAATGACTTGTATATCACAAAGCCATACTAGGGTAGAATCCAAAGGGAGCAAAGATATTTGAATGAGTACCGGCAATCTTTACTGCTGTTATGGTGAGTACTAGACTTGCTATGTGTTTTATCTAAGCCAGCAACAGGGAGTTGAGGCTTGTGGGCTGTAAAAAAAAAAATATATATATATATATATATATATATATATATATATATATATATATATATATATATATATATATATATATATATATATATATATATATATATATCTTCACTTCGATCTTCTGGAGTCTGAGTTCCGATGTGTCTCTGCGCTGTCGGTGTCGTCAGGTCGTAGAACTATATATATATATATATATATATATAACTGTGTACTATAGTAGGTTATGAGATAGATGCTATCCTAGCAGTGCATCAATTTTAAAATTTTACCTACTTAAAGATTATTTATTAATTTATCTAGCTTATGACAATCATGTTTTTTTTCTGTTCTTTGGCCAAGTCATGGAACATAGGTATCTGGAGCTTAGGTTTTTTTTATGCATGCTGTCTATTTTCATTGCCTTGTATTTTGTTTCCCTGTATGTGCCAACCTTTATATATTTTAATCTGCATTTGCACTGTTTTCTTTATTATTAAGTTCATGTATTATCCTGTAAGTTCGTTTGACTACCATTTATTTCTTTATTGTATTTATGCACTGTCATTTATACAAGAAGAGTGTAAACATTATTTATACTATTAGCTAACAAGCTGAATAGTGCATTTTGTCCCATTGGACTGCTTAAGCCTGCTAGCAAGGAAAATATTAATGGGTATGATGTTATATCTTATATTATACATATTAGCTTAATTTAAGAGCAGTGGGTCACTGGGGTACCTGCAGTTCTAATCCAGGGTGATGGCAGTACTGCCATGGCATGAAGAAGACCGAGGAGAACTGTAGAGTCCTGCTAGACATCCCTGGGAATTGCATGTGTGCATATATATATATATATATATATATATATATATATATATATATATATATATATGTGTGTGTGTATGTGTGTGTTTTTTTTGTGAAAGGCACTTAACCCGGATGAAGGGCACTTGAAAATATTGTTCAACAGAAGAAATGGTGAGCTAGGGGCCTAGAATGTTTGAACAAACACTCAACTCTGTTAGTGACCTGTGGCAGTCTATTCTGAGTCTAGATATTGAAGGTTCATACCCGGGACTGTAGGGAAAAAGCCTTTGACTGAAAAAAAAAATATATATATGTATATATATATATATATATATATATATATATATATATATATATATATAGGTCTACTTCAGAAGATCAGCAGAGCATTTGATCGACATTCATTTGGTCGACAGTTCATTTGGCTGACAACCAGTATTCAAGGCACTTAACAGGGATTTGCCCCCTTCCCCAATGTTGTGCAACCCTGGAGTTGATATATATAGTTGGGGGGTGTGGGGGGGTGAAGCGCCCCACCTATTTTCATTTAAAAGCATGAAAATACAAGAAAAACTACACATTTTAAATGAATGTAGGTGGGGGCTTTGCCCCACACCCCCCCATTTTGGGAGGCTGTGCCCCTCACACCCCCCTAACTATATATAACAACTCCAGGGTCGCACAACATTGAGGAGGGGGGAAAATCCCTGTTAAGTGCCTTAAATATTGGTTGTCGACCAAATGAGCTGTCGACCAAATGAATTTCGATCAAATAGTCTGTCGATCTTCTGAAGTAGACCCATATATATATATATATATATATATATATATATATATATATATATATATATATATACTGATATTGATAGTCATGGTTATTATTAGCATTTTTTTTTTACTATATTTGATATTGCTTTAAATGCCATTATTTATATTATTGTGTATTGCTTGCACAGTGCCATTTCTGTTGAATATTATTGTATCTATTAATTCTGCTCTCATGTGCAACTCTGTATTAACCTTGCTATTCAAAAAAAACTCTGAAAAGCAGAGTGCATGAAGCCCTGCAATATGAAAATTGTTTTTCCTAGAAGAAAACAAGGTCCTCCCGCCATCTGGACATCTGCCTCTTTAAATGACATGCAGCCCTCTAGCACAGAATAGACTTTAAAGCTATACTTAATCGGGACATTATCCTACTCTGTGCAACTAAGGTGTCAAGACAGTGATAAAAAACACAGAATGTGGAAGAAAGCTTAGTGTCTACAAAGACAATACTTCCTCATTTCTCCTTGACAATATTTTTGTCAAAAAGGCAATAAACTTGGGAGAGAAAAACAGACTGATCAAAAAGCTGAAACTAAAAAAGAATTATGTATCAGAAGCTAGAGTTACTCCCTGGCAGAAGCAGCACATAGTAATTCTAAAGCCTTTTCTCCTAATTTTTTTTTTTTTGATAGATGTATTCTGTAAGAAAACTAAGTAATTTAGTTATTCATGTATTCAGTTTTATTTGTTTTTTCTTCTTTCTTCTGTGATAGATGAACAATCATACTTGGACTTTTGAGCATCTGGCTAAGAAAGGCAGACACTGAAGAGTTTTGCTGGAGTACTGCTAATTAGATACACTGTCTGTAAAAAAGAATCAAAACTGTCATACTGTGGCTTGTTTATTTTATTTTTCTATTTATTTTATTGTTTATATTTGTTTGTTTGTTTTTTCCTGGCTATCCAAAAAGTGATTTGCAGAGAAAAAAGAAAGTTTACTAGAAAGGTATTCCACTAGTTACACCTGTAATCAACTGGACCTTTGCCAACAAAATAACCTGCATTCATATGCAAGGAATTATCTTCAGTTTTCTGGATTTCCCAGAAAGTGAATTCAGAACTTAGAGCTATTTTTCCAGTGCTCATTGAAGACCGAAGACATGTGGAAGGATTTTGTCAAAAAAAAAAAAAGACTTTGAGGATGAAAAACAACTTTTTGCCTTGGCCTTACAGATATATTTGACATGTCTGTGTGCACACTAAAGTTATGCAAGTGATTTATATGAGCGCCTTTTGATTAATACCTACTCAATCATTAAGTTATTAATTTATTTTTAATATTGTAATAAGTTCTATTTTTATACAAATCTAAGCTGGTACACGCTAGCTGTTTTCATTCTTAGCTTGATTGGAAACTAGAGAAATAAGTTTAGAAAGGGGATAAAAAAGTGTTGAGTTAACTTAGTCTCACCCACAGATGAATGCATAGCTTATGATATAAAATATTAGGCTCCCCATTAAGATGCTTGTATTACAAATGCCAAGTGCTGACAAACCAACAAAAGAAAAAGAAAAAAAAAAGAAAACACAGGAGAAGAGTGAATTTCGAAAATCACTCTTCTATTTAAAACTTCTTTTTGTGGGGGGGCAAACCCCCAACCTGCAGCCCCTGAACTTATATATTCCAACTCCAAGATTGCCATACCTCCTAGTTTTCCTGATAAATGGCATCTCAGACTTAACATATGTAAGTCCGATCTTTTGGCCATTCAGTCTCCATATTTTGGTACTCGCTCAAGCAAGTCTCAACAGTTCAAATTGTTACCAAAATATTATATTTCACCCTTTTATCTCTCATGTTTTTTATTTTCTTTCCACATATATTGTTCTAGGATCCAGTCAAAGCTAATAATTAAACAGCTAGTATGCACCAGGTTGGATATGTTAAAAAAAATGAATTTAAATTAATAACTTAATGATTGAGTAGGCATTAATTAAAAGCTGTCTCCTTTGAAATAAAAAAATAAAACCACGGATCATAACTGACCTCAGAACTTTTAGGAATTATTCTAAGGCAAACTTTCTACTAAGTGTCAGTGTAGCAAACTTTCAAGCGATCCAAACCCTGAGAACACTGTTGCCCGTGTAGAACTATTCATGAAAACCCTGTACAATCATGTTAATAGCTGGCCAAAATATCCCTCCACTCAAAAACCTCCTCAGCTGGTCTACCCACCATCTCCCCCAAGAAACTATCATTTTAGGTGATTTCAATATTGACTGGCAATCCTGTTCTGGTAACAATCCAACCCATCATGTACACCTTCATGGCTTCACCCAACTAGTCCAGTCGTCAACCAGGATAAATAAAAACTCCAGCAAGCACACTACCCTGGATTGGATACTAGTCAGTAAGAGCCCCCAGTCATATATAACAGGCTGCTTATCAGATAGCCTCAGTGATCACTTCCCAACATTCCTACTCAAAAAAAAAACCTATACCAAGCTAAACCTGTCATCTACCGTCAAATACATAAAAAACTAAACTTTAACCCACTCACATTCATCTCATCGCTGAAAGAATGTAACTGGCATCCTCTAAAGTACCTCAGTCTTGATGACGCATTTGCATTTTTTAATTCTACCTTCCTGAGCATCCTTAATTACCATGCCCCCATAAAGCTTTCCAGAATCAAAGCACAACCCTCCCCATGGCTACAGAAAACCACTAAGTCAGAAATGAAAAACAAATATAAAGCCTGGGAGCACTGGTGCAAAACCAAAACCCCCTCAACTAGACAGAAATTCCTAGAACTACACAATAGAGTCAAAAAGCTAATAAAACGGGACAAATTCCAATACTACCAGTCTGCCCTAGACTCCTACCAACACAGCCCCAAACAAATCTGGTCCTCCATAAACTCCATCCTCCACCCAGGTAAAGTCAGTACCCCTCCTCCTAACATCGCTCACTCCTCAGAAAATATTGCTACCTCATTCAACACACTTCACACAAACCATACTATCACTAGCTAAAACAACACAACCCCCCCCTTCCCCTCCAACCCACACCTTCAACTAGTAATCTCCCCACTGCCTTCTCTTTTTCTCCTGTACCTACCTCCAACATAAAAAACTCTTAACTAAACTTAAGCCCACCAAATTAGCAGCAGACAACCTCCCAAGTGAATACCTACAAATCGCAGCTGATGCTCTGGCCTACCCAGTATCCATCTTGATTAACCGATCTCTGTCAGAAAGTTACATTCCCACACTGTGGAAAGTATCACATATAATTCCCCTCCACAAAGGCAGACCCTCCACAGAACTAACCAATTACCGCCCCATAGCTATGCTTTCTCCACTCTCCAAAATACTAGAGAGATGCATACACTCTCAGGTCTCAGACTACCTCCTTACTAACAACCTCCTTTCCAATACTCAGCATGGTTTCCGACCAAACCATAGCACCACCACTGCCTTACTCTCCTTTACTAACACTATCCTTCAGCATAAAAACAATGGCTATCTCTCCACTGCTACTTTCCTAGACCTATCTAAAGCATTTGACATGGTCCCACACAAACAACTTATCTCTGTCCTCAATAACCTATCCTTCTCACAATCAGTCACCAACTGGTTTCAGAGTTACCTGTCGGACTGCCAACAATCTGTTGTATGGCAGAATGACATATCTCCCCAACTACCTGTCTCCATAGGGGTTCCCCAAGGATCCATTCTTGGACCCATACTCTTCTCTGTTTTCATCAATAATCTAGCCTCTGCCACCAAACATGGCACACTCATACAATACGCAGATGACTCAACCATCATCTGCTCAGGCCAGTCCCTAAACCAAACTGCAAAAGTCACTCGGGAAGCCTTTTCCTCTGTTGAAACTTGGTTATCCGATGCCCAATTAATACTCAACCCAAACAAAACTAAACCACTCATCTTCCAACCCACCAAACATACTCAAAACAACTCTCACTTTAACATCACAGCAAAAGACAACACCACTATATACCCAACTGAACACACCAAATTGCTAGGAGTGTAAATACACAATAAACTAAAATTTGACATTCACATATCCATGAGCACAAAAAAGTCCACAAAAAACTAGGAGCATTATACAGAAATAAGCAACTTCTCACCAATGCAGCAAAGATTTCAATAGCAAATTCCCACCTTATCTACACCCTACTTTATGCCTCTCCAATATATACCAACCTAAGGCAATGCGATCTAAACAAGCTAGAGACCTGCTACAACAAAATCGCCAAATTCACCACAGGGGCATCCTACCATAGTCACCACTGTCTCTCACTTGCTGAAATGGGCTGGCTTGAACTCCCTCACCTCCTTCAATGGTATCAACTCTCACTCACCCACAAACTAGTAAACCATCCACTAAATGTCCCATCCATCCAGAATCTACTCCAACCCTATCGCACCACCAGACCACTAAGATCCAGCAACAGAAATCACTTGCAGATCACTAAAGCCAATAACTCTGCTGGTGAAGCACTATTCTCTTGTGCCATAGCCAAATTATGGAACTCCCTCCCACCCACAATTACCTCCATACCATCATGCACCCACTTCAAAACTTTACTAAAAGCACACCTAAAAACATGCTGGCTATGCCCTTGCAACACCCACTCTAATATCACCCACCCCATCCAACCACTACCTTTCTTTCCACTCCACTAACTACCTTGATTATAGCAAGTTCAGATGCTCATAAGCCTAGTACTTATTATACAGCAGGAACTTCTTATTGTAACATTTGTTAATGTCTGTTATATACTTCACAGATAGATTCTAGTTGTCTACTGATGTACTATGTTCTTCATCTGTAAATATGTTGTAAGTAATTGCTATGTAAATTGTTAATCGCTATGTAATCCAGTGTAACTACTGTCTGTTTGTTTTAACTGTGGAGCTTTTCTCCCCAGGCCTCCACTGAAAATGGACCTACGTCCAGTAGGACACTCCCGATCAACAAATATAAATAAATAAATAAATAGCTGCATAGAGATAGTTGTACCAACCCAAAATAAGCACTCAAAAATCAAGCCATCCTAGTTGAATACCAGCATTAATAGGTTGTATAAGAAAAGGAAGAAAAGCAAGGCAAAAATTTGGAAGTGCAATGCTGAGTAAGGTAAAAACTCTATCATTCATCTAAACAAGCAACTCTGAGAACTACTCAAGTCTACCAAAGCCCAATTTGAGGTAGAAAGTAGCCTCCAAGGCCAAGGACAATCACAATGATTTTTCAAATATATCTGCAACCTCAGTCAATTCACAACAATGTGCTAAAACTAACTGTAAATGGAGCCACATATACTGCACCAGAATATATTGCAAGTCTATTAGCTTACACATTTAGCTCCAGTTTTACCCTGTCTGTTTCCCCAGGCACTCCTCAGGAAATGCTTTCAACAGCAACTCTACTAAAACTCACTAGGGGAAAATATCCTCAATGCACCATCAAAGGCCAAGAACACTGCATTGACGGGCTCTGTACTATCTCAAGATACTTCCTTTATAGCAAGAAACAACCTATCAGGACCACTTGAGATATGCTTCCTTGCAAGTGAATGGAGGGCTGTAACTATCATTCCTCTGCATAAGTGTGGACCACATATGGACCCAGGTTACTAACATCACATAAGTCTGACAAGTCTCATATGTAATGCCATTGAAAGAATTATCAACAAAATGCTAAACAATGACACAGGGAACCTTCAGGCACTGGATTCAACCTAGTTTGGGTTAAATAAGGACAGGTCATGTCTTCCCAGCCTGGTAGACTTCTTTGAGAAGATCATAGGTTTATAGGTAGGTTCATAGGTAGGTACTAGGCTATTGGCCCTAGGGCCTATACAAGCCTAGCCAAAAAGGTACCCTGGCTTTCGCCACCCAAGAAAATTATTTTCCTGTGCCCCTGTCAAGCAGAACCACAGAAGTGATCCCTGGGGTGAATTTCCTATTACCCATCCAATCATCAAGATTTTTCTTGAAGAGTGTTAATTAGGAGCTCTGTTTGACATAGATAGGTAGTCTGTTCCAGAGTATGGGAAGTCTCTGGGACAGGAATCTATCCCTCCAGCATGTTCTGTTTATTGTGGTGACAAGGTTTAGGTCCCTAGAGCGTGTAGCTCGGAGGGATTGGGATTTCTTTAAGTGGAGCATGTCCAACAGCTCTGGGTTTGACATAGCTTTGTATATTAGGCAGAGATCGCCTCTGAGTAGGCGATATGCGATGGAGTAAAGCTGGAGTTTTTTGAGAAGGTCTTCGTAAGGCATCTGTTTGAGGCCAGTAATCCTCTTTCTGAGGTATTTTTGTGGCCTTTCCAGTTGTTGTAGATGTCTTGTGAGGTACATACCAAAAGGGGCATTGTACTCTATAATGGGTCTAATGAGTGATGAGTAGAGGGGAACAATGACCTCTTTTTTCCTGGATGAGAAACCTTTTGTGATGAGGTGTGCCATGTAGAAGGATTTCTTGACCACTGTGGCAATGTGATTATCAAAGGAGAGACTACTGTCCAACTGTGTCCCAAGGTCTCCTATCAAACTTCCGGTGTTAAGTAGACTACCGCCTATGTGGTAGTTCATGGGTACAGAATTTTTACCAAAGGGGATGACAATGAACTTTTTGGCATTGAGCTTGAGACCATGTCTTTGACACCAGGCATCTGTCTCAGTGAGGCCCTTTTGTAGGATGTCCACATCATTAGGAGTTTTGATTATGGCTCCTAGTTTGCAGTCATCTGCAAATTTATCACCAAAGCAATATACAAATGCAAAATGGTGAATACAGCCTACCATGACCTAGCCATTGCATTTGATATAACACCCCACTCTGTCATTGTAGTAAAATTAGATATAAACCCTTATGTTGCCCATTGGATAGCAAGATGTCTCAAAGGTATAGGTAAGACCCAAGAAGTTAGGAAAACAGTCTACCTCTGCAAATAAAATGTCAGTCACTAGTGGAGTCCCTCAAGGCTCAGTGCTGGGACCACTCGTTTTTGCCATCTACTTATCTAAAGTCAATATCAATACCAAGAGCCTATGGGTGACCATGTTTGCAGACAATTGCAAATTAGGTGCAGTCATAGAAACTTCCAAAGGCACAAATACCCTTCAAGAAGGTCTGGCAAAAAAAAGCAATGGTCTAAAATTCAGTGCCAAGTAATGCATAATAGCATCATTTGTGAAGACAGCTACCACTGAAAAGTACCATATTGAAAAAACACCCCTAATTGTAGACCTTCTGGTCAGGGATTTGTGAATGTGTGTAGACAGTAACCTAAACTTTAAGAATCATGTGTATATGGTACTAAGGAAGTTATTCTATGTTATGCAACATAAAAGCAAGGGTATGGCATCTAGGTCAAAGGATGTCATTGTTCCACTGTACCTGGCCCTTATCAGACCAATCATTGAGTACAGTGCCCCCTTTGGTATATACATGACCAGGCATATGCAACAACTGGGGTGTCCACAGAGGTTCCTCACAAAACAAATACAGAGACTTTATAACATGTCCTACAAATCACTTGTCCCTGTACTCACTCTCCTACAGACTGCTGAGACTTGATCTATGATTCTAAACTAATGGACCTGTTGCACAGCAGCAAAACAAATATCATCAGCATTACCTAGCCTACAGATCTCATAATCTTCTGCAATATAAGGATATGTTGGAGGGACAGATATGTGTCTCAAACATTACTTCTTCTCTAGAACAGGCTTCTCAGCCATGTAAAACAGAGTTCTTCCTTAACCCAATTCTAGTGTAACTTGGACAAGTTGATGGAAAATTGGAACGTTACCCCTAGTCTGGCACCAATGTTTCTATTAGACAGACGCAGTCTTTAAATGCATGGCCACCCATGTCCAAACCTACAAGTACCCCTTACAATAACCCTGGAATATCTAAACATGTCAGATACTTTTGTGAAGTATGGCTAAGCTTAAAACTACCCCATGTGGTCATTAGCCTAGTAATCACCTATGAACCTATGCATGTACCTTGTAAATGTATAATAACAACTGACTGATATCTGGTAAATAAAAGTGCTGCTTCTGCTGGAATATTGTAATAGTTTACACTCTTTGCATTAACTTTTCATTATTGGTGTCATGTTTTTAGATAACTCTGCTAACTGTTCAGTAACTGTGGAAACTGGTAAGGAAAAAGTAAACCAGCAGTAAACATGCATTTCCATAAGGCAGGGCTAAAATCATGTTGGTCCCCATATCTGGAAAATACAGCAGGCACTTGTATGAGAATTACATCTGATTCTCCATTTCACCTACAGAATGGGAGTAAATCATTTATTTACTTATTTAATTTCACATTTGTTAACTAGGTTGGTACAGCCCATTTTCACCAGAGACCTGAGGAGAAAAGCTCCAGCAAAATGAACAATTTATGTAATTATACTATTTTCACCAAATATAGTAATAATAATAGTTATGCAATAATCACAGAGTCAAGTAAAACTGAAAAACAGAGAAAATAAGTAGCAGGTGTATTAAGACACTTAGTAAAGTTGGTACTAATTACATACTAATTAATACAAAAAGTTGGAAATTAGAAAGATAGATGGACTAAGAGATACTAAGAAAATTCTGTTTGTAAGAGTTCATGACTTAAAATTATAGCTCAGATAGAAGTGTGAAATTTTAAAAGGCATAGTCAGCACAGAAATAGAGCACAGGTCAGAGATTTTGAGTGTTGCCTGTTTAGAAAGGAACCTCTTTTGAGAGGTGTACAGAGTAATATAGATTACTTACAGAAATGGCAGTCTGAATTTGAAGCACAGAGATAGAAAGACCTAGGGCATATAGCAAAGCAGATAGAAATATAACATCAGAGTTTATAGCCAGAATAGAAAGAATCTCCAGCAGTAGTAGATACAGTGAAGGAGAGAAGCAGAAGTTCAAACACCCAACAAGAAAGTTTTGAATGACCACTAAGTAACTACCTAGCAAAATGTACAGAAGACAGAAACCTGCCAGACTGTCTGTGATTCTGATAGTGATGATCCCCAGTCTACCACTAGTGAAAAGGTAAACAAGACAGAGCAAGGGGCTGTAACCTTTAACATTGTTATGCTGCTCTTACAGCTACTTGGTTGTAAGTTTAATTTAAATGTAAAAAAGCAGTAATATTGTCCAACTTATGTGAAAGTTAAGAAAAGGGTATACATTTTCATAGTAAGGTGGCCCATAGTTAATGAGAAGATAGACTGGGCTGTAGTGTCTGAAGAAAGTAAAAATGAGCCACAGAGCTTGTATACCTTTTTGCCATGGGAATTTGAGGTGTGATATACACCAAAACCCACAAGAATTATATAACAAGTAGAAGAATGTATACTTTGCAGCTGATGATTTTCAGGATAATTACTTCCGGGGTTAACCTCTCCACATTAAGAACTGGTCATCACTAAATCTTAAAAAGGAACCTCAAGCTATGCAGTGAATTGCAGACAAGGCAGTAAACTTTGATATTATACTCAGAGGATGAAACTTGTCACCCCAAAGAGGGGGGAAGAATACCTGCTGCCCAAGCCCAGGTACTAAAAGTCAAGACTTCTGATAACCTTGGCATGGCGGGAACTGAACTCTTAACTTTCAAATATGTTGGACAATATAATCCCTTTTTCATATAAAAAGCAACAAACCAGCTAAAAAATAAGCATCCTAAACAGGCTAATACCCCTTTACAGGTACGAGCTAGAGATAATTCTCCTGCAGCTCAGAAAATACCTCCCACTTTAAAATCTAAAGGAGAGTTGCCTATGCAAATCAAAACACCACAGTCATATCCCTGACCCACGCAATCATATTTGAGCCAGGCACAATCATACAGAAGACAGGGTTCAGGTAGATAAAATGGCAGGAGATCTGAAGGGAGATAAGAGATGTGGTCCTGACAAGGAAAATTAAAGAGGGTACAAAGCTATGATAGGGGTCAGCCCGGAAGCAGATCCAATTCTCCAGACAAGAAAAGGATGAAAAAAAGAATTAAGAAAGTTACAGAATGAGTTCAGAAAGATAAAGGAACAAGCAATAGAAATTAAGTTCCTGGTCCAAAAATATGTGGAAACAAAAATCCTCACTGTCTTCTGGTTTCCCTTCTTCTTGGTGTGAGGCACCCAGAAATCCTGTACCCAATGACAATATGTCTAACAACAAGTGACTATTTTCCTTCATCTCCCTTCATGCCAAGGTAAATGATTTTGATATTGCTACTGATTTGAAAAAGTATGCATAGTTGTTGTTGTCTTTTGGTTTTTCGCGGTTAGGGGTCGCCACAGCGGAACTCCGATTTGCTAATGATTGGTAGTAGATTTTGACGAACGTCGAGGTGCCAGCTCGACGTTCAACCTTCAACGAAGGCACGCCCATTTACGTATGTCTTTCGAATGCCCACCCAACCATGGGGAGGACATGCAGACTCCACACAGAAGGCACTCCCCGCACTCCAGCCAAGCTGTGAGGCAACAACTCTACCGCTGCACCTATGCATAGTAAATTAATAAAAAGCACAGTCTGGAAAATCCTAAAGCTTCAACTCTCATTACTATTGATACTGCCTTGTTACAAAGCACTGGGCAAAACAGATCAAGTTATTATCAATACACTAGGTCAACTTAAACTATGTTATAAAAATGTACACTTACTGACTCCAAAATTTTATAGAGTAATTGCAAAAAATGTGCTCTCACCTAAACTAGAATATGGGCGCCACAAACTACAAATAACAGAAAATGAAATATGTAGATTTGTGCAGCAGGCAAGACCTTTTACCTGCTATTGTGACCCACTAAAAGTCTTTGGTTACAAGTACACAGCAGGTCCTCCCTATTATGGAGTACAACCCTGTTTAAGGTCATAACACTGAGTCACTGCCCACCTTTAAAAAGTTTGCTGCTCATTAAAGAGCAATCATACAGCTTTTGGGACAGTCACAGTGATGCTCTTTCCATCCTAAGACCAAGATTCAGAGCAAACATGGTGTAAAGGCTATGATCACTATGGATCCAGCTATCTGGAAATGTATACGAAATGTAATAAGACAAGGACAGACACTAGTTTTAAGGTTAAACTTTAGGGAACATCTACCTAATGACAGAAAGTGCACATCATCACAAAAATAGTTGATACGTGCAATCTACAAGGACATTTTATTCACTCTGAACGTTTAATTTCCTGAAGGCAAAAAAAAAATGTATTTCCTTAATTGTTTGTTTAAGGTAGCCATTTGAAATGTTGGGTCCTACTATATCAAGCCCCGTAATGTTGAAACTGAATGGCCAAAAAAATGGGCTTACATATACTAAGTCTGAGATGGCCATTTCACTGAATATTCCCTTTTCTGAGGGATGGCAAAGTCAGACTTAGTATATATAAGTTTGGGGTGTGTGGTGCAAGGTGGCCTGCCCCACCCTCACAAAAAATGTTGTTTCAATGAAAAAAGCAATGTTCGCTATTCATTCTTTCTCTGCAGTTCCATTCATTTTTTTTCAGCACGCAGACACTCTACATTATGAGTGCCAACATTTAAATAGGGAGCCTGTTCGCAATAAACTGTTAGTGTTGATACCATAATTGTACTATCTTCTGCTTTCCTACCTTGATATAACTGCAGTGTGATATAACTCATTATCAAGTGTGTGTGTGTGTGTGTGTGTGTGTGTGTGTGTGTGTGTGTGTGTGTGTGTGTGTGTGTGTGTGTGTGTGTATATATATATATATATATATATATATACACACACACACACACACATATATATATATATATATATATATATATATATATATATAGTATAATCATCTGAGCAAAGATCATGGATGAAAAGGGTTAGAAGGTCAGCCCACCTACCACGTCAGCATAAATAAACAAGCAAACATAAACAATGGCTGCAACTGCAGGTATTGCTTTCTATTTGATCTTTGATCTGAGCCTCTAAGTAGGCCATTATATTGTATGGAAGTATTTGTGGTCCCTGAAATGAGATCTCCAAAAAACAAAATCTGCTTTTATCAGCTTTTCCCACCAAAGTGTCTGCTTATCAGTTACAGCCTTAGCTGACCCTCAGAGCAGAGCCACAGAGCTGATTCCATTGGGTTATGGGCATTCTCTATTATTATTTTCTATTATATAGCTAGTAAATCATCTTAGTGGCCACTTTTCATACATTTTGGATCCCCTTGGATCTCAAACCTTATTCTTGAGCCAACCTGTAACAGCCTATAACAATGTTTCCTCTGCCAGCTCTAATGTAGGAACTGTTTATTTATTTATTTATTTATGTATTTAAATTTGTTGACCGGGAGTGTCCGACTGGACGTCGGTCCATTTTCAGCGGAGGTCCGGGGAGAAAAGCTCCACAGTAAAATAAACAGACAGTTGTTACATTGGATTACATAGCGATTAACAATTTAACATAGCAATTACTTACAACATATTTACAGATGAAGAACATAGTACATCAGTAGACAACTAGAATCTTTATCTGTGAAGTACATAACAGACATTAACAAATGTTACAATGAGAAGTTCCTGCTGTATAATAAGTACTAGGCTTATGAGCATCTGAGCTTGCTATAATCAAGGTAGTTAGTGGAGTGGAAAGAAAGGTAGTGGTTGGATGGGGTGGATGATATTAAGAGTGGGAGTTGCAAGGGCATAGCCAGCATGTTTTTAGGTGTGCTTTTAGTAAAGTTTTGAAGTGGGTGCATAATGGTACGGAGGTAATTGTGGGTGGGAGTGAGTTCCATAATTTGGCTATGGCGCAAGAGAATAGTGCTTCACCAGCAGAATTATTGGCTTTAGTGATCTGCAAGTGATTTTTGTTGCTGGATCTTAGTGGTCTGGTGGTGTGATAGGGTTAGAGTAGATTCTGGAGGGATGGGACATTTAGTGGATGGTTTACTAGTTTGTGGGCAAGTGAGAGTTGATACCACTCAAGGAGGTGAGGGAGTTAAAGCTAGCCCAGTTCAGCATGTGAGAGACAGTGGTGACTACGGTAGGATGCCCCTGTGGCAAATTTGGCAATTTTGTTGTAGCAGGTCTCTAGCTTGTTTAGATCACATTGCCTTAGGTTGGTAACTGTTATGGAAAAATGTGTTGTCTCATGATTATTTTTCACAAAATGCATGTTAACTTGCAGTTTTTTCACAAATGAGTCAAATAAAATGTTTATATTGAGTTTCTGTTAAAATCAAGAGGTAAAATAGATGCATGATTATGCAAAATATAGTTTCACATAAGTTGCAGCTTTATATTTCAAGTGCCTTACAACTGCGTTCTCTTTATTAGCAAAATATAGTGTACTGACAGATGATTGAAGGCAAAGGAAGTGCTGAAGGAGTTAAAGGATGTTATTATGTTTAAAAGAATCTGGTTTAAGAATGTTAATGGAAAAAGAAAAGGAAAAACAATATGTCAGAAATCTTTCATTAGCTCTGGCCTTCTCAGGCTGGGTGATGATTTGGAAGGATGTCTCTATAAATGGTCTATATTAAATCATCAAATGCTTAGAAAAGCGAACAATGATTTATTGACCCCATGTAAGGGATAGCTTACAAACTCGAATGCTTAGAACAGCGATTTTTTTCCAAGGGAAAAAAAAATCGCCGTTCCAAAAAAAATACACTTAAAACACCCCCTACTTAAATATACCAGCTCCGAGATCGCACTACAGTGACGAAAATGGCAAAGCAAAGGAAGCGGCTAAATGATTTCTTTCCCAGGGAAAGAATTTGCTTATAGGTCTCTTCGTCATTTTTGCCTTTTCATCTTTACAAGTTCGACCAAGATGCATTCGAAAGGATGTGTCTTCGGTCATCTAATAGGTACCCCTCTATAAAGATATTTTGTACTGCTGCTAAATGTAAAAACGTCAAGTCAAAAGATATATTCGTAGACCAGATGGTTTGTGTTTTAAAAAGGCATATTGTCAAATGTTCACATGAAACTCTAAGCAAAAATCACAAGGGCATAAAATAATTAAAAATACATTAATTTGTTAAAAGCTATGTAACATCAATGCTCTGCATGCATAAAATTAATAAAAAAGCCATAAAATATAAAGTTGTCCTTTGTTCTTTAAGACTGAGTTAAAAATCTTGGTAGGCAGTCTCCCAGCACTGTTTATAAAATAAACCAGTACTTTGCACATCCTAAAGCGTTATTCTTGATGCAAAACTAAAAGAGGTAAAACTCTTTGTTATTTATTTGTGTGCTTTAACATTTGGTGCCATGTTCAGGATCTGAACTTTGGTATTGCTGCAGGGCAGTGTGGAATAAATTACAAGATCCCAGCACAGAAAGTATTTCTCTGAATTCCAAACTGTTTTGTATGGAATAGTCAGAGATTCGGATACTTAACTATTCAGGGTGTACAAACATACTAGACTAGAAATGGGGAAAATGGATCTGTAGAATTTTTTTTCTCTTTAGATAATTGTAGTTAAAAGAAAGAAGTGAAATAAGTGTATAACTGTTTTGTTGAGTGACTGAGTTTGCTTGTTAGGTATATGTAAAGTAATGGCAGGAGGAGACCACAAATATTTGCTTGTTAGGTACATGTAATAGTGGGAAGATCCCTCAAAAAATAAGGCAAAGTTTATTAATGCATATGTGCATACAATAAAAAGAAAAACAATGCAATGAGGTGTCTTGTGTCAATGGCAGTACCCTTAAGACTAAAAGATAAGAGGCATGAAAGATGTTTTGTGTTGTTTAATGTATGAATGAAAAATGAGAGAAAAACTTAAAGTTCAGCTTAAATTAGGGAAAGTTTTAATAGGAAAAATAGGAACAGAGTTAAGCAAACAAAATCAAATCCCTGTAAAAAAAACCTGCATAGTTTACGTATCACAATTATAAAAAAAAGGTTATCTGTATTTAAAGGAGTAGTTTCACCAAAAACTGTGCTGGTGAGGTATTAGTATTAAATAAAACTTATGATAAAAATTAATAAGTAAAATTAAAAGGTATTTAAAAAAAAATCAAAGTGAGTGGGAACTAAATGGCAGTATTTTATTCTTTGTATACTCAAACTCTTAAAAATGAAAAAAAGGAGTTAGTATTAAGGGGATTACAAAATACTACCAGAAAAAATAAATGTTTTTATCCTGTGTGATCCCAGTGCACTGGCCCAGCAATCAAGGACCCTCAATCCTCACCACTAACACCAGTGAGGGGCATCCATATAGGGAAAGGATAATAAATACACACACAGTAAAGTACAATTACCCTTAAGAGCACACAGAGATCACAGTCAGTCTGGGGCTGGTTGCTCCCTTTGTCTCCAGTCCCCAACAAGACACCCCACTGGCACAGCTATAGAGTCCAGATCTCAGCCTAGTGAGCAAGCTAAAACCTCCAGCACCCTTTCTGTCCAACCAGTACTCTGTGTCCTTGTCCAAGTAGCTGACACACACACACTTAGAGATAAGAGTTTTATACAACCACACAGACATTCCTGGGTAAGGCTGGCACAGGTTCTCCAGCTGTGCCCCTTTTACCCAGATTATACGGTAGTACCAGCTGCCACCACCCACTAATATCAGCTATTCAAAGGCCCTTCTGAAAGGGGTGTCCAATTATTACTGTGCAATATTATTATCCAAATGGTAAGTGTGACTTAACAGTCAAGGCTTATTAGAGTGACTTGGTACAGTATCACTATATACATGCAATGTACTCTAGAGCTTAAATTGACTCTACATAAAACAGCCAAAGTTGAAAGGTTTAAAAATATTTAATAATAAGTAATAAAAATACAAGACAATACTTCTTACTACACAGTGCTAATCAAGAGTTCAGATATCACA
This sequence comes from Protopterus annectens, assembly GCF_019279795.1. NCBI lineage: Eukaryota > Metazoa > Chordata > Ceratodontiformes > Protopteridae > Protopterus > Protopterus annectens. Next base: position 956,806,277 of record NC_056734.1, on the reverse strand, counting down.
GAGAAATACTTAAACTAATACCATAGAAAAGTTCTGGCATCACAGAAAAATAAACTAGTCTAATCTTCCTATTTCCTAGCTATATCTAAGAGAAAACACAGTTCTAAATAACTTACATATACAGCAAAGCAGTGCTGGTGATGTAGGAAGTTATCAAGACAAAATACTCTCAACACTCTGATTCTCTCTCTTTAAATTGATAACACAGAGCTGCTTCACATGACATCATTCTTCACACTTCTCTGGTTTTCCCAAGCTAATAGAAACTACATTTACATTCTTTACACCTGGTCAGAAGCCAGAGCAATAAAGGACATTTATACATGTAAATTCTAGCCATTAACTGTGGTCTTAAAACAATAGGCAGGATGCTTCCCTCTAGATATATCGGCTCTGAATTTTGACATCAAATGCAGTAATAAAATGCTTGACTTAGCTTTCTTACATCAGAGTGCACAGTTGTTACATTTTTGCAGTTCAATATCCAATGCAGTGTTTTCACATTTAAGAGAACAAGTCTGTGGCTTACATTAATATTTACAAATGACAGAATTATCTACAAAATTATATCTGGCTAGGCTGGCAGCCTTCATCTATCTTCACATCCTGTCTTGGCAGGTTTAAAACAAACTGAAAATGGCCAAAGAGCAGAAGCTTCTAAAATTATGATAATCCTCCAGTAGCTACTGCACCCCACCCCCATATATACCAGTATGGGTGGCTCCTGTACAAAATTCTGCTATTTCTCAGAACCCTGCATTTTGGACAACTGTCCATTGGACACCAAGTCAGGATGATACTGTTACCTCTCAACCTAGTTCCCCTGTTCAACCCTTATCCTCAAAACAGGCATCTGCAGTAAAGATAGTTTATTCTTCCTATCTTTTTCAACACTAGTATTTGACACCCATGTAGCTCATTACATGTACTCACATGACAGGGTAGGACAAGAGGCTATGGCCTCTTAAGAGGATCTTTTGGCACCTTTTAAAAAAAAATTGAGGTCTAATAATAGCTTGTTCATTTCCCTTGGACCCCTGATAATTTGCATACTATGGCTAAAAGTTTTCCAAATATTAGAAAAGATCCATTAAGGTTTAAAAAATGTGTGGGTTAGAAATTCTGAAATTAATTATTAAAGAAAACAATAGAGTGCAGGAATGTTTGAAGCAAGAAATTGAAATTTTGGATGAGGGTATCAAGGAAGACTTAATGTTCCAAATTACTGAAGAAAAAGAAAAGTATTTTAAGGTAAAGGAAGACATAGACTGGAAATGCAGGGAAGTGATTGATAGAAAAATTAATAAATTAAAGAGAGACATGAATGAGTACGAGAACAATATTAGTTACCCTAAGCCACCCTTTAAGAAGAATGATTATTTTAGGCGACAGGTTGATCCCCCCATTAATTACAATGGTGATGATACAGATGGGAGAATGTATTCTGAATATGACCATGAATTCCCACCATTGGGAAGAGAATCATTTAATTCTCACATGTACCAAAATGCTAACCAAAATTTTCAAAAGGAAGTATTAGGATTAATACACCCCACCCTGGATTTATTTTGCCATCAGGATAACATACAAATAGATGGTATTAGACATACATTAAACAATTTCACAATTTACAATTTTAGTAATGTTAACCCTATAAAACAACATTTTTACTTGTTGAGTAAAGGACTCAAGTTTATACCCTCTGTGAAAGGAGAGATGGTGAAGACCATCATTGATTTAAAATTATTTCTGAGAAAAATAAATTTTGACAATGTATTTTCTTCTGGGAATACTAGTACTAGATTAAATAGGCCTCCTCAAGACTCAGTATTAATACGTAGAAGTCTATTTAACCCCCCTTTGCACCCACAAATTAGAAACTTCGAACAGATATTGGAAAAAGAAATTAGAGAATTATACGAAGAAAGAGTTATGGAGTTTAACTTGTCCAAACAGGAAAATGAGATATTGTATGAATTAAAGAATAATAGGGACTTGAGAATAATGAAACCGGACAAAGGGGGAGGCATTGTCTTCATGGATAACATCACATATGAAGGCAAAATGAATTCTATATTAAATGACATTAACAAATACACCCTTGTTTCACATAATGAAATGGATTTAGCGCATTATGAAATTGACAACTTATTAAAAAATATGTTATATGAAGGACTACTGGACAAAAAAACATTTGAATTTCTGTATGTAGAAAAACCTAGGACTCCAATAATATTTGGAATACCTAAGGTCCACAAAAATATGGAAGACCCGCCCCTGAGACCTATCGTCTCAGCTGCAGGGTCAAAAACTCTTCCATTAGCTAAATATGTGGACCAGAAGGTAAAACACATCAGTACAGGGAATCCATATACACTGAAGGACTCCTGGGACCTTTTAAGGTGCATAGGGCCTAGTTTATATAATGACAACTTGATATTCATTACAGTAGATGTGGTAGATCTCTTCTCAAGTATCCCACATAGTGAAGGTATAACCATGTTTGAGGAGATGATCTATAGGGACACCAAACTAACTCAAGCTGAAAAAAGTGTTACCATTGGTTTAGTGGATATGGTCCTAAGGTACAACTATTTTACATTTCTGGGTGAATATTACAAACAGATTCAGGGCATAGCGATCCACCTATGCAAATATAGTCCTAACTAAATGGGAGGAAGACTTTATAATAAATTACAAGGAATGTTGGACCTTGTATGCTTTTGGATGACATTGTCCTTTTTTGGATAGGAGGAATTGAAAGATTCACAGAATTTTTCAATTATATTAATAATTCCACTAACTTTCTGAAATTCACATACAATTTGTCTAGGGACAAATTGCAATACTTGGATGTGGAAATATATAAGACAGAGGGTGATTTTGAAACTAAAATCTATAGGAAGGAAACCTTCTGCAACTCCTTCCTTCATTACACTAGTGCACACCCCTCACACTGCAAGAAAAATATTGTTAAAGGGCAGTTTGTGAGGGGTAGTAGAATGACAAGCTCTAGTGAAGATTTTTTGGTGGAATGTAACACACTAAGTAAAATGTTTGAGGAAAGGGGTTATCCACATGATTTTGTGACAAATTTAAGAATAGAAGTGGAATTGGGTAGAGCGACAAAATTTCAACCCATAAAAGGACAAAAAATAGTCATTGGGTTTAAAAATGAAAATAACATGGATGTGGATTCCGAAAGTAAATATGAGCGGGCTTTAATTATGGAATTCAACATGTCCAATATTAGATTTGGTGAAGCATTCCGTAAAGAATGGACTAAATTTTCAGATTTATCTGATCTAAGCAGTATCAACAACTTAGTCCCTAAAATTGTATATAGGAATTCTAGGACCATTAAGGAAATTTTAGAGTCCAAAATCAAGGAAAATAAAATAAGTTATGGAATTGATGGACAAATAAGGATGGGTAGTTACAAGTGTGGCCATTGTAATCAATGTGAATACATGGCAAACTCTACAGAAATAAAAGTCCCTAGTAGAAACAAAACTATAAAAATTAATGGCTATTACAATTGTGAAACAAAGGGTGTTATATATATGGGAATTTGTAAAAAATGTAGGTCTTTCTACATAGGAAAGACTGAACGAGTCTTGAGGAGGCGAATATATGAGCATTACTACGAAATTTCAAAGGCTAAGGACACTAATGCTTTATACAGGCACACAAAAGTTTGTAGGGATGCTAAATTTGAATTTTATGTCATTGAGCAGGTAAAAAGGGATGTTAGAGGTGGCTTATGGGAAGAGAGGGTTGGCTACAGAGAACTTTGGTGGCAAATATATTTGAATGCCACTAAAAAACCTGGGCTTAATGATGCCATCTCTATAACCCCAGTACTCAAACTAAAGGCTGCAGATATACAGTAAAGAAAGATATCTTCCAAATGTAATTTTGAATGAGCCCAATAGATGGTGCTATTTACTAAGCACTTTATGTAAAGTAAAAGGAACATTATTTCTTCAAATCAATTGCTTAAATCCAAAGTATTTTTCAAATGGAACATTTTTAAAATAAGTAAAAGTATTTAATACTAGAAAATTAGGAGTTTTTAAATAAATCTGATTTTTAAATGTATTTATTTAACTTAGAAAGAAATGTATGGATTTTTGATATATGTAAGTTTTATTTAAAAGTTTTTTAACAAGGATAGTGCAATGATTGGTTGGTTTTTGATGCACTCTGACTGATAGGTTAATTTGAAACATCTGCACATATAAAACTTTGATTAATTTACTGGTCTTAGTATCTGATGAAGTCATATTTGCTGAAGACGAAAACGCAATTGATCAAGAGCGTTTATTCAGTTTTTTATCCTGCTGGTTTGTCACTTGGAAAGTATTAAAGCATTTGGACCTTTGCTCGTGTGTTCTTTGCTCAACGTTTGGCCACAGGAGAATTTTTTCTTGGTTTGTTCACTTTGGATTATTTATTGTGGTGCTAACTGGTTGCCAAATGGAAGGCGGAACACCGAAGGATGAAATGGGGGAGTCACGGAGGTTAGTTGGTCAACTTACAGAACTAATTGACCTTCTTACGCCGCTTTGTCATGCGCTAAACCGGAAGCAAGGAGAAGATAGCTGGTGCACAGGGGAAGGAACCGAACGGTTAACTGGAGCCAAATCGAAAAGGAAAAGGCACAGGAGCAATCTCATGCACCAGGAGTGGGACAAGGAAGTACCGAACGGTGAAACCTTCAATCCGGTGAGAACACCGATGTTGTTGGCGCATATGGACAAAACTAATACCTCCATTGGGTTGTCGGCAGGTGCCGACAACAGCACTGAGAACCCCAGCCCTTCAAATAGGGGCAAAGGTACTGTAAACACTTCTTTTCACACTTCATGGAAAAGAAAAAATACAAGTGACTGGTTAAAGAGACCATTTAACATACAATTTGATAATTCTAACAAGCGTTTATCAGCAGATGGTACTAGTTATTTTAACAAACTTGACAAGTTACATAGTCTAATGTTAAAGTTCAAAACGTTGACTATTGAGAATGAATATCTGACAGAATGTATTAACAGGAAAGTGGTTCCTAAGGGACTACGACTGTATAAATACCCCAATAATGTTGTAGGGGGTTCTGATTTTCATCATGAATTATTAAATGTATTTAACCAGTGTGGGTTAGAAATTCTGAAACTAATTATTAAAGAAAACAATAGAGTGCAGGAATGTTTGAAGCAAGAAATTGAAATTTTGGATGAGGGTATCAAGGAAGACTTAATGTTCCAAATTACTGAAGAAAAAGAAAAGTATTTTAAGGTAAAGGAAGACATAGACTGGAAATGCAGGGAAGTGATTGATAGAAAAATTAATAAATTAAAGAGAGACATGAATGAGTACGAGAACAATATTAGTTACCCTAAGCCACCCTTTAAGAAGAATGATTATTTTAGGCGACAGGTTGATCCCCCCATTAATTACAATGGTGATGATACAGATGGGAGAATGTATTCTGAATATGACCATGAATTCCCACCATTGGGAAGAGAATCATTTAATTCTCACATGTACCAAAATGCTAACCAAAATTTTCAAAAAAGGGGGGGGAGAAGGGGGAGGGGGAAGTATTAGGATTAATACACCCCACCCTGGATTTATTTTGCCATCAGGATAACATACAAATAGATGGTATTAGACATACATTAAACAATTTCACAATTTACAATTTTAGTAATGTTAACCCTATAAAACAACATTTTTACTTGTTGAGTAAAGGACTCAAGTTTATACCCTCTGTGAAAGGAGAGATGGTGAAGACCATCATTGATTTAAAATTATTTTTGAGAAAAATAAATTTTGATAATGTATTTTCTTCTGGGAATACTAGTACTAGATTAAATAGGCCTCCTCAAGACTCAGTATTAATACGTAGAAGTCTATTTAACCCCCCTTTGCATCCACAAATTAGAAACTTCGAACAGATATTGGAAAAAGAAATTAGAGAATTATACGAAGAAAGAGTTATGGAGTTCAACTTGTCCAAACAGGAAAATGAGATATTGTATGAATTAAAGAATAATAGGGACTTGAGAATAATGAAACCGGACAAAGGGGGAGGCATTGTCTTCATGGATAACATCATATATGAAGGCAAAATGAATTCTATATTAAATGACATTAACAAATACACCCTTGTTTCACATAATGAAATGGATTTAGCGCATTATGAAATTGACAACTTATTAAAAAATATGTTATATGAAGGACTACTGGACAAAAAAACATTTGAATTTCTGTATGTAGAAAAACCTAGGACTCCAATAATATTTGGAATACCTAAGGTCCACAAAAATATGGAAGACCCGCCCCTGAGACCTATTGTCTCAGCTGCAGGGTCAAAAACTCTTCCATTAGCTAAATATGTGGACCAGAAGGTAAAACACATCAGTACAGGGAACCCATACACACTGAAGGACTCCTGGGACCTTTTAAGGTGCATTGGGCCTAGTTTATATAATGACAACTTGATATTTATTACAGTAGATGTGGTAGATCTCTTCTCAAGTATTCCACATAGTGAAGGTATAACCATGTTTGAGGAGATGATCTATAGGGACACCAAATTAACTCAAGCTGAAAAAAGTGTTACCATCGGTTTAGTGGACATGGTCCTAAGGTACAACTATTTTACATTTCTGGGTGAATATTACAAACAGATCCAGGGCATAGCGATGCAAATATAGTCCTAACTAAATGGGAGGAAGACTTTATAATAAATTCGGAGTACAAGGAATGTTGGACCTTGTATCGCCGCTTTTTGGATGACATTGTCCTTTTTTGGATAGGAGGAATTGAAAGATTCACAGAATTTTTCAATTATATTAATAATTCCACTAACTTTCTGAAATTCACATACAATTTGTCTAGGGACAAATTGCAATACTTGGATGTGGAAATATATAAGACAGAGGGTGATTTTGAAACTAAAATCTATAGGAAGGAAACCTTCTGCAACTCCTTCCTTCATTACACTAGTGCACACCCCTCACACTGCAAGAAAAATATTGTTAAAGGGCAGTTTGTGAGGGGTAGTAGAATGACAAGCTCTAGTGAAGATTTTTTGGTGGAATGTAATATACTAAGTAAAATGTTTGAGGAAAGGGGTTATCCACATGATTTTGTGACAAATTTAAGAATAGAAGTGGAATTGGGTAGAGCGACAAAATTTCAACCCATAAAAGGACAAAAAATAGTCATTGGGTTTAAAAATGAAAATAACATGGATGTGGATTCCGAAAGTAAATATGAGCGGGCTTTAATTATGGAATTCAACATGTCCAATATTAGATTTGGTGAAGCATTCCGTAAAGAATGGACTAAATTTTCAGATTTATCTGATCTAAGCAGTATTAACAACTTAGTCCCTAAAATTGTATATAGGAATTCTAGGACCATTAAGGAAATTTTAGAGTCCAAAATTAAGGAAAATAAAATAAGTTATGGAATTGATGGACAAATAAGGATGGGTAGTTACAAGTGTGGCCATTGTAATCAATGTGAATACATGGCAAACTCTACAGAAATAAAAGTCCCTAGTAGAAACAAAACTATAAAAATTAATGGCTATTACAATTGTGAAACAAAGGGTGTTATATATATGGGAATTTGTAAAAAATGTAGGTCTTTCTACATAGGAAAGACTGAACGAGTCTTGAGGAGGCGAATATATGAGCATTATTACGAAATTTCAAAGGCTAAGGATACTAATGCTCTATATAGGCACACAAAAGTTTGGAGGGATGCTAAATTTGAATTTTATGTCATTGAGCAGGTAAAAAGGGATGTTAGAGGTGGCTTATGGGAAGAGAGGGTTGGCTACAGAGAACTTTGGTGGCAAATATATTTGAATGCCACTAAAAAACCTGGGCTTAATGATGCCATCTCTATAACCCCAGTACTCAAACTAAAGGCTGCAGATATACAGTAAAGAAAGGTATCTTCCAAATGTAATTTTGAACGAGTCCAATAGATGGTGCTATTCACTAAGCACTTTATGTAAAGTAAAGGGAACATTATTTCTTCAAATCAATTGCTTAAATCCAAAGTATTTTTCAAATGGAACATTTTTAAAATAAGTAAAAGTATTTAATACTAGAAAATTAGGAGTTTTTAAATAAATCTGTTTTTTAAATGTATTTATTTAACTTAGAAAGAAATGTATGGATTTTTGATATATGTAAGTTTTATTCAAAAGTTTTTTAACAAGGATAGTGCAATGATTGGTTGGTTTTTGATGCACTCTGACTGATAGGTTAATTTGAAACATCTGCACATATAAAACTTTGATTAATTTACTGGTCTTAGTATCTGATGAAGTCATATTTGCTGAAGACGAAAACGCAATTGATCAAGAGCGTTTATTCTGTTTTTTATCCTGCTGGTTTGTCACTTGGAAAGTATTAAAGCATTTGGACCTTTGCTCGTGTGTTCTTTGCTCAACGTTTGGCCACAGGAGAATTTTTTCTTGGTTTGTTCACTTTGGATTATTTAAAAAATTAAAAACTATAACAAAATGTTACAACCCTACTTTGACAAATTTTAAATACCTGCTCCGGGCAGTTACTTCAGATAAAATAATGAAATAGTTACTTAAAAAGCCTAAATTAACAGATTTTGGTCTCACAAAAAAATGTGCTAATAGACAAAAGAACAACATTGTTAAATAACATTACAAAAGTGTATCAAGTTAAAACAAACTGGTCTAAGATATAAACATGTAAGCAAAATAAAGGGGAAGTGCCTGCAAATTATTTAAGTCATCTTAAAGCAGTGCTAGACAGTCGAAATACCAGACCCAAAAAAACAATCGAAGCCAGCTACTGTAGCTGTTTTTGTGCAGGGACTGCAAGCCTCTGTACAAAATCAAATAAAGCAAGTGCTTATATACTGGCAAAAAAGGACTTAGTGTCCTTACTAATTGCTGCAAATCACCATGCTAAGTCAAAATAATAAAAGAAAAATAAATATTAATCCTTTGTTGCTAATAAATCAAAAGGGATCCGATGTAAGGTAAAAATAAATGAAAAAAAATCATTTCCTGGTAGACATTAGCACTACTAGGTCTGTATTAAAAGTTACCTCTAACATTCAAATGCCAGTATCAAAACATAAAGTAAAGGCAATTAAAGTAACAGATACTACAGTTATATATCCTGTTCCAAAACTGATACCCATTTCTTTAGGACTGATTAAAATAAGGCATTATTTCCTTTTGAGTACTACTGTCCCTTTAAATTTGCTAAAATAAGAGACCTGTTATACACACTGGGTTGTGCCAGAAGGGATGTATTTAAATGTTCCAACAAAATCACAGGAGGAAGTATTGGCATTCTTAGCAAAAGCTAAAAACAGCCTTTTAAAGGTATGCAAACAATTAAAATCTGCTGTAGCAAGTACCTGCTAACTTATGGACTAAACACGCTAATAATATAGGTATATTAAAATCTGCAAAACCAATAAAAAAAATTAAATCCATCAAAACCTCTCCCTAAAGGTCTACAGTATCCACACATCTACAGAGCAAAAAATCGCACCTGTAATTCAGTACTTAATACAACAAAAAAAAATTAGTGTCAGCTAAAAGCCCTTGTAATACTACTATTCTCCCTGTAAAAAAGCAAAAAATAAATTAAAAAAAAAATACTTATAGGTCTGTGCAAAATTTAAGGGCTGTAAACAATGCAGTATTACCAACTTTTCCTGTGGTTCCAAATCCAGCAACAATACCGAGTTGCATACCACCTAGAGCAAAATATTTTACTGTGATAAATATGTGTTCAGCATTCTTTTCTATACCAATCCACCCTAAAATTCAGTTTTTGTTTACATTTACTTTAGGGCACAGCAGTATACATAGATATGGTTGACACAAAGATACACTAAATCTCCATTATTTTCTCAAATTCTAAAAAAAAATAAATAAATAAATAAATAATGAGACATTTCCAGGTGGGCCTGTGTTAGTGCAGTATGTAAATAATTTACTAATAGCATCTAATTCTTTTCAGCAGTGTTAGCAAAATACCCTACATCTTTTAACTATGCTTGCAGAAAAAGGATACAAGGTGTCAAAAAATACAGCTATGGTTACCTCAGGTATGTTATCTTGGTCATTTAATATCTCACGGTAGCAGGCCAATGTTACCATCTCATACTGAGGCAAAAGCTAAAGCCCCACATCCAACTAGGTAGCGTCAGCTTAATTTTTTTCTTAGGTGTGACAAAACATTGCAGACAGTGGATTTCTAACTATGCAAACATTGCTAAACCTTAGACAAATCTTTAAAACAAAATGCATAGGTGTCCGTCCCTTAAAATAGTAAAAAAAAAATAAATACATTTTAAAATTTAAAACAAATGGTAAATGGTTCCTGTAAAACAATCAAAATAAAAAACTGGTTGCATAAATACCTGTCTAAACCAATAATAAGGTTCTGATTCAACAAAAAGTAGAAGACAAAGTTGGCAACATATACACTAATAGTCTCGATGCCTTTGGTATAGTGCATAATTTTTTGGCAACTTTAAAAACAAAAAGTTTTTTTAACCTCTTTAAAAACTCAAATTAAAATTCAGTATATATAAATGCTATATTAAAGGCACTTTTGTTACCTAAACACTTAGCAGTAGTTAAATTTAATGCCCATCAAAGGGGTATAAATACTGTTTAAAAAAAATTTTGGCAATCAAGCTGCTAAGCAAGTTGTAAATGGATTTTATGCAAATTTTCATGTAATGTTATTCCAAGACTTTAACAGCAATGATGTGCTTGATTTTATGACAGTATCAACTTTCCAACATTTAAATTCATATCTAAATTTGGTGTACCTTGTACTATCAATAGTGACCAAAAAACTCACTTTAAAAATGTCTTAATTAAAAACCTATGCAAAATTTTTAATACTAAGTTGAGTCTTCACTGTCCCAACCATCCACAGTCATCTAAGTTAGTAAAATTTGTCAAATAAAAAATTTATTTTAATGATGTTACATTGTCTTACTGCACAAAACGTATTCATTTCTTGCAGCAGTACCACAAAACTGTAACAAAAGCTCTTCCTTAACATCCTGACCAGCCTTGTCACTGCGGACCAGTAATTACATTTATGTTAAAACTTTCCAAAAAAACTAAGTTCCCAAAAAAAGACTTGCTGTGTAAAAGCTCCAGATAAATCATCTTTGTCAGAAAAAAAAAATATTGGCCCCAAAAAGTCAACTCAAACAGCAGTCCATAATAAATCCAGTAACATCAGGTACTTTTCCTTTGTTTTTGTTATTGTTTCCTTTTATAAACTGGTCAAAAAAATAGTTTTCTGTTGGTTCTTCGACAATATACTATAAACTTAAATGTGACAAACATTTGTGTGTTCGCATATACCTCATCATTCTAATGTAAAATTCCCATAATTCCAATCCCTGCATCACAGGTAACATTTAAAAAAATCTTCTTACACTAATGTAACTTTGCATAATGTAATTAACTTTTCAAAAGTTGTATCTCTTCAGCTTGCATCCACAAATCGTAAAAACAATGATATGCCAAAAATAAGACTGTACCAGTAAAAAACAGCAAATACAATGACACTAGACATAAAAGTGTGTTAACCTCTTTAGACTTAAAAAGTTATAACTGGGGGCATAAAATTAGCAGCATTTTGCACATCCTAATGTGTTGTTCTTGACTCAAAACTAAAAAGTTAAAACTCTTTGTTATTTATTTGTGTACTTTAACAAAGCTACTTTACATTCCATGCAGGAACTAATCCAAAATCCCCAAAACCTGTGCACACCAAATGAAATCACAGTAAAACCCTGCAACTTTATTTCATGAGTTAAATTGTGCCATTCCTCTTACTAGAATAATTCATTGCAAGTCTAAAGTTGTTACATGAGCTTTTCATCCCATTCAACATAGTTAACAAAGTCTTCTTTTTAAAAGTAAATATTCTGATGAATACTGGCCACTTCTGTGGACATTAATCTAAACCCTGGTTCAGCGTGGCCCAGCAATATCCTAACACATCATTATCCATAAATCCAATCAAGGATACCAAGCCCACCAAACCCTATGACTCAAAACACTAGAGGCAAAGGACAATTAACACCCAAAGTGTATTCAACATCCTAGAAATAAGTAAAACATGGCTCAAAGCCATCACCTGCCCTTTCATCTATATATTAATAATAACTTTTGCATCTACCTAGACAGCCACCGAGGACAAAAATCAGACAGTAGAGCCATGCTATTGGTAAAGAAACATCTGAAAATTACAACATCCCGGATAGTATATAATCCCTGTCCACTGAAACAAATCCTAACTGGATCCTCACCTCTTTAATAATAGGTTAATGCCTCAAACTATTAATAGCTGCAGTTTACATTCCATCTCCATGAACAATCACAAAACTTGAATCCAAAATAATGGTCCTATTAAAACATACAAAAATAGAACTAAAATGATTGTGTTAGGAGGCTTTAATCCAAGATAAGCATATCAGCTTTTTGGCTGACAATGTAACACAAATGATTAATGTTCCTAGTAGAAAAAGCCTTTCTCAGCAAGTAATGGTTTGTAACAAATATCTCACACCAGTTTAAAATAGTTTTATAAACAAAATCCTCCCAGCAGCGTTTTGAGTTCAAATGCTCCACCCTTCATCATTTCTGAAAATGAATAAATGGCATATTGAATACTTCAAGAATAAACATTCTAGCAATTTTTTTTTTAAATTGCAAACTCAAACATTCTCCAAGGCTCTAAAATTATTATAAGCTCAGTTGTTCTTCTTAATTCACCTAATAATCTTTCCCATCCTCCTAAGAATAACATCAATCTGCAACCTCCAAAACAGTGCAGAACCCACAACTTTCCTCGACTGATGAAGTCTTGATTGCAACATGGACCCTTCAGTACTTCATCTTAGCACACCTGTTTGCTTATGACAACTAAACCAGTTAAGAAAATTCAAAGAACAGTGGACACCAAATACAACTTAAATCATCACAGTATGCATCGGACATTCTTAAAAAAATGAACTACGGCAAACTCACTAGCAAATTTGCTCACTCCTAATCCCCAGCCCTATGAAACAATATTCATCCTCCTTCCAAGATTTATGCTTTAGAGCCATTATATGTCATACCAGCAAAATATTTGAAAAAATAATTTATGTACAAATAGTTGAGCATCTAAACCAATACAGCCTACCAACTGCGACCCAACATGCTTTAGGAAATGGCCAAAGCAATCTAAATATAATTTACACCATCACTGACAAAGTTAAGCAGCTGATTGATTCTTTAGCCCTTTGCAGAGCCTTTGAGAGATATTACATTCTTGTATACAGGCCTTTAAAAATAAACTTAAGGCAGTCGGCTTCACTGCCATTCTATTCAGTTGTTTGGACAACTAGCTTTCAAATAGAAGCTTCATGGCAGAGACAAGCCAAATCACTACATATGAGAGCATAGTTACTGTAGGTGTTCCTCAAGGCTCTTTATTATTTTCTCTATTTATTAATTACATAACTTCAATAATTCCCTTATTTAGTATTATTTTCTATACAGAGGATATACTTCTGCACAGAAATGGCATCACCTCTGCGGCTATATCTAAAGACCTTCAAAAATATTTCCACATCCACTGTAAAAGGCTGAGAGAAAATATTTTTCTAAACATCTGCAAAACTGCAGCAATGTTCCTCAGTACACTTTAGAAGCTTCCCAAACATAACCATCTCAATATTCAGACTCCTAGCAACAAATCCATTAAATCATAGACCAAAACAAATTCATTGGACTTATTTTGGAACCAAGTTTGTCATTCAAAAAACACACTGACACATTCATTTCCAAAGTCACAATGGAACCAAAGCCATATCTTCTGTTTTCAATATCCTGATTATAGAAGTCAGAACAACTACTGCAATAAATTTGCTCATGCATAGAATGTAAGAACTGAATATGCTCTCACCATTTGCAAACAATTATAAATGCTATATTTAATAGCCTTTCCCCTCAACATAAGCATCATTACATATCTCTCAAAAAAGCAAATTGGTTACCAGTACCTGCACACTCTACTACTTTCATTCCTAATATTTACATTTTTAAATAACCACTTCTGCTCCATCCACAAAAGTATTTTACAAATCAGATCCTCCCCTTACTCTGATAAGAAATCTAGATGACAATGCCCTTACTTTGTTACACCCTTCCTTTCTATTTCTCTACTGGAGAGAAAAGCTTCAGCAAAAATGGACCAGCAAATTAGGACTGACTTCTCCCTGCCCTCAGAAGAATTACAGAATACTTCATGTTAAGGAATAAACTCACTGATCACCTACAAGTTTTTTTGACAGAGGCTAAACTCCTCATGAATTAAACTCCTCTCTCTCATTCTGCTTAAATGCATTATTAAACCATCAGATACAACTCTAATTCTGTAAATATATAAATAGGATCTGTTTGTTTGTCTTTCTTTATTTAGTACTAATATATGAATGATTCGCACTCTGCTGGATATTTTTATTTATTTATTGATTTGACATTTAACTGGGATGGTCCAACTGTGCCAGGAGCCCATTTTAAGTGGAGAGTTGTAGAAAACAAAAATAGTATTTTATACACAAAAGCATATATGAACACAGAAAAAGGCAAAAAATGTGCTATAGTTAATACATTTGCAAAATGATTTTTTTTATGAAAAAAAACAATGGTGGTATTAAATAAGAGAGATGCAGAGCATTGTTTGTATAAGCCATATCATAAGGAAAGATATTAAATTAGAACTTTATTATAATAAAGAGAAGATAGTTAAAGTAGAGCTTAGTATATACATATTTACATGAGTTATAGTAGCCTAGCTCATGGAGTTAGAAAAAATAAACAGTGTGATTGAGAGTAGAAAACTAGAGGAGTGTAATATTCCTATTCAGGAAACTGGTGAAAAGAGGGTGTGGAGGATCAAGTAGGGTCCTGATAGGGGCAAGACCTTGTGTTAAGTAGGAGTTGTTTTAACTTTTTTTTGAAGTGCGTGGGGTGGAAATAGATTCTTATGTATGAGGGAAGTTTATTTCAGGCTTGGGCTACAGTGTACTTGTATAGTAGTTTTCCAATGTTTTTGTTAGGTTTATGAATAGCAAGGAGTTGTTGATTGGATGTACACAGATGATGACTGGGAGTGTAATAGGTTACAAGGGAGGAGAGAGAGGGGCAGGATGTAGGTTTGTATAAAATGGAGTGTATGAATTGAAGTTGAGAAATTTAGAGTTGGGGAAATTCTAGCCATTGGAATGTGTTGAGAGCAAGACAGTGATGAGAGTTATGTGGTGAGTTAGTAACAAATGTAGCTATTTTGTGGTAAGTTTGTTCTAACTTAGACAAAAGTGTAGATTGGATGTTAGTAAGGATTGGGGCTATATAGAAAAGGGATGGAAGAAGGAATGCCTGAGCCAGGATGAGCTTAGTGTCAGAGGTAAGAAATTTCTTATTTCTGCATAGTAGACCTAGTATTTGATGTTTTTTTAATACATTGCTGGATATGCAAGTTAAATTTTAGTTCATCATTGATAATGGTACCTACAAGATTAGTGTGGGGTTCTCTTTTAATGGTGGTCTTATCTAGGGATGTGGTGACAAAGGTTGGTTTCTGCTGAGATAGAGGTCGAGGAAGGAATAGCAGAAGTTTTTTTTTTTTTTTTAGGATTTAAGATGAGCTGGTTGCCAGAAAGACACTTTTTGATGGACAAGAATGAGTCTTGGGTGTGTGCATGGAGTTGAGAGATATTGTTGGAGATGGAGATGAGCATAGAGATGTCAGCATATTGAATATGGGAGGTCTGTTTGCAAGCAGTATGGAGGTCATTGGTAAAGATATTTAACAGAACGGGGCCAAGGATGGAGCCCTGGTGGACTCCCAATTTGATGGGTAGGAAGGAGGAGCGGAAAGTGAGCCATCTGACTGATTATTACCTATTGGAGAGGTGACTTGCAAACCAACTAAGTGAGGGTCCAGAGGGATTGAGATTGGATAGTTTGGATAGAAGTAAAGAGTGCAAAACCATTTTGAAGGCTTTGGAGAGGTCGAGGAAAAGGCAGGATACCAGTTGGATGTTGTCTCTGGCCTCAGCTACAGTGTGAGTAAAAGATAACAGTGCAGTAGCTGTACTGTGATTTGGCCTGAAACCATGTTGAGTGGGAGCTGGCAGGTTTTCCTGGAGAAGAAAATTCAATAGCTGAGTATGGATGCATTTTTCAAGTATTTTTCAGAGAGGTGAGTATGGCTATGGGTCTATAATTAGATGGGTCAGTAGAATTTATGCTTTTATGCAGTGGGACACTGTAAAAGGATTTCCAGATTTCTGGGACTATGGTTTCTTGAAAGGATCTACTGATTAGGAACAATATAATATAGGCTATGGATTCAGTGGATAGTTTGAGGAAGATATGAGGTAGGTTGTCTGCAGATGGAGAGCAGGTTTTAAGTTTGAGCAGGAGTGATTTCATGAAAGCAGTGGTGACTGGTTTAAGGGAGAAAGGGTCTTTGTTGCATGGATTAGAAAAGGTGGGAGGGGAATTAGGGTTGTGGTTGGTGTGAGTAAGTTTTTGGATAGTATCTATGAAGTAATTGTTAAGAAGGGTGGTAGTTTCTAGTGGGGTATTATTTGGGAAAAGGGTGGGAGTGGAAGGGTTTCCAGCGTGAAGAATTTTGTTTATAGTAGATCAGAAATTTTGTGGGTTAGATTTTCTGTTGATTTGGGGTGAGTTGTAGAAGTTTTTCTTATCTTTGTTAGCTAGTTTTTTGGAAATGTTCCTGAGTTCTCTGTAGTTTTGGAGCACAGAAGGTGGTTTGGTTTTAATCCAAGCTTTCCAAACACTCTCTCTTTTATGTATAAGGGATCAAATTTCTTTAGAGAGCCAGGGTGCATAATTAGCTTTAATTCTAATTCTCCTAGAGGAGCAAGGGAGTTGAGAATATCAAGGACTATTTGATTAAATTTTAGAACAGCTTCATTGAAAGGGAACTGCCAGAGGAAGGAAAAGTTGATGCTTGTTAATGTAGAGATAAATTTGTTGGCATTAAAATCTGAGAGTTTATGGCAGTCTTTGTAAGCGTGTGTTTTATTTGTTTTGCAATTTCAGAGCATTTACAGCAGTCTCTTTAAGAGTTTGTTTTATTTGTTTTGCAAATTCAAATACAATTCTTCTGTTAATTTATCTTCCTGCTTGTTTCCATAATTTCTCCTTTCATATCTCTCTCTCATATAATTTATTAAGCTACAGTCTATGTGTCTGTCTGTGAATTATTACTAAACTCAGAAACACCACAATTTGATCTTTTCCCTGCAGCCATCATGCTATAAATACATTAATTGTTACTGTATGTTATTTCTCTGTTCGATAATTAATCAACTTATGTTAATTTCTTTCTTTTTTGTGTTCAAATGTTATGTTTATGTAAGAAAATTGTAAAATATTTAAACATTATGTAAATATGCTCATGTATAGATGTTTTTACCTTGCAATTATAATTTGCATCATGTGTAAATTAAATGTGGAGTTTTTTACCCCGGGGTTTTGCCCAAGCAGAGTTTTCCCAGACAACAAAGAAAAATAAATAAATAAATAAAAATAAATAAATAAAATAACAAACGTAAGAAACCACCAATGAACTCCGACCACTGCCGACTTTATTAAATACAACAGTGTAAACCTGAATGGTTTCATTTTATGAGTAAAACTTTATCAGAATGTCAAAGCTTACAAAACAGTTGGAACCAACCAATCAAAAGGTAATTGAATAAATGCAATCATGCTAAAAAATATACACCTATACCAGGCTGTGAGATGTGCCTTACTAAATACAAACAAATATAAATATAATAAACATGTAAAAGACTTATCAAACCCTTTGGCAATCCACAAACATGTAAAACCAATACAAACAATACAAAAATATTCTTGTAAAATAAGGTAAAATGGGTGAATAAAAAGGGTCTATATTATTAACTCGAATGTTCAGAATAGTGAATACAACTCCATCGACACATAAACGTCGATCTACAAATCAAGTGAACTACCAAACCATCGAAAATGAAGGCATCGAAAGCATTACGTCATCAAAAGCACCATTCAGGTAAGTCAAACCCAACTAAATAAAACTATATTAACACACTTTGTCCCCTACACCCCCCCCGTACTTAAATGTACCAACTCCAAGACCGCACTATAGTGGGAAAAAGGATATATTTCCTCATCCACGTGATCACACTACTGGCCAACAAACACGTTCGATGTCTTCAGGTTCTATGGTTTGGTAGTTTGCTGAATTTGTAGACCGACGTTTATGTGTCGACGGAGATGTATTCGTTATTCTGAATGTTCAAGTTAATAATATAGACCCGAATAAAAATGTATGCATGTAAATAAAAAGAATGAAAATGTACATAAACATATGTGAATGAAAATATAGATGAGTAGCTATAAATATAAATATAAATATGTGTGTGTTTATGTGTGTGTGTGTGTTTGTGCATGTGTATGTGCGCGTGTGTGTGTGTGTGTGTGTGTGTGTGTGTGTGTGTGTGTGTGTGTGTGTGTGTGCGTGCTTGTGTGTGTGTGTGTGTATATACATATATATATATATATATATATATATATATATATACAACACACACACACACACACACACACACACACACACACACACACACACACATATATGTAAACATGTACATATAAATGCATGCATGTAAATATAGCAACTGATTAAATAATGGCTGCTTTGATCTGTAAAATGCTGGAAATTAGAACAGTGTTGTTAATACCAGGAAAATGTGAGGCATTAATCCTCAATTGCCAAAAAAGTTCTTTGCTATCCGTGGTGTCTCTGCGGTCTCTCCCGCTGCTGCATGTGCTTGGCAAGCGACATGCCAAAGGAGCATTGTACTCGATAATGAGTCTGATAAGGGAGGAGTAAAGTTATGACATCCATGTTCCTGGATTAAATACCCTTATTTATGAGGTGGGCCATGTAGAAAGCTTTCCATACAGTGGAGGCAACCTGGTGGTCAAAAGTCAGGTTGCTATCAACCTGGGTGCCCAAGTCCCTCAAGATGATTGTGTGGTTAGTACGTTGTTATTAATGTGATAATTAGTGGGGATGCCATTTTCCCTAAAGTGGATAATGATGCATTTCTTGGCATTCAGTTTGAGGCCATGCTTCTGGCACTAGTCATTAGTTTGGGTAAGGCCCTCTTGGAGGATGTTCACATCGCTAGGGGAATTTAAGAAGGCACCCAGCTTGCAGTCATCCGCAAACTTGGTCAGACAAAGACCACTGGTATTGGCTTGCACCTCAGAAAAGTATATCCCAAACAGTAGAGGCCTTAAGACCAGACCTTGGGGTACACCGCTTTTTATGGGTCTACTACTAGAGGTGGCTTCCCCTATTTTGACTGAGTGGATTCTATCAGTGAGCCAGTTAGCTACCTATCTGGTAACATGCAAGTTTATGTCTAGCTGAGACAGTTTATCTATTATGCCTGTGTGAGGAATAGTGTCTAAGGCTTTGACTAGGTCAAGGTAGGTGGTGTGCACCATCTTCCACTTGTCCATGGCTTTGGTGACTGTTTCGAAAAGTCGATCAAGATTAACAGGCATGATCTCCCTTTGACAAAACCAAACTCATATTCAACCCCATTTCTTTCCAACTGACGTAGTGTAGATCTGTGTTGGTAAAGGTAATTTGTTGAATATTTACCCAGAGTTATATTCAAATAATTGATGGAATTTGACTTGGTTGTGTAAGTGAAGGTTAACTGTAATATGACACATTTAGACTATTTAGCCATGTTCAAGTTTAAAAAAAAAACACATTTTTTGTTATTGACAGAGTTCAGGTGACACCATTTAGTGGGGACCTGAAACTACCTTGGATAGTAAAGAACTTTGTTGGCAACTGAGGATTAATGCCTCTCATTTTCCTGGTATTAATGACAGTATTTCCATTTCCAGCATTTTACAGGTGAAAGCCATTATTTAATCAGTTGCTATATTTACATGCATTTATTTATATGTACATGTTTATATATATATATATATATATATATATATATATATATATATATATATATATAGTTATAGTTACACATCTATATTTGTATATTTTCATTCACAAATGTTTATGATTGGTTGGTTCTAACTGTCTGCTGCTATAAATGGCTTTAACTTGTAAGCCTTGACACTCTGATGAGGTCTTACTCATAAAACAAAAGCACTCAGGTTTACACTGTAAATAAAGCCTACAGTGGTCAGAGTTCTTTGGTGGTTTTTTACGTTTATTTTATTTTATCTATGATTTGTGTAAAAAAATAAATAAAGCTGGGAGATATTTGTACTACTACTTGTCCCAAATGTTTTAGAGGAAAGGCATGACTTTGCATGGTTTATCTGCAGCCTTGATAAGGTAGGAAAGGAGTCCAAAATATATGGCACTATCAGAGGATTCTGCTGTGGAGGTGAGCTCAAAATAATGCAATCATCTACAAATTAGCTTGTTCTCAATGCTTTGGTCTCTCCAATTGGAGTGCCAAACAAATGAGCCTCTTTTCTCAACATATGATGATTGACAGCAGCTGCCAGACTATTCGATGATGAGAAGATTACCCTTGGCATGTCCATTTACTTAGAACAAAATGAAGGGAAAGCACCACAATGAAAACCAGATGGGCTTGGGGTTGATCATATTGCATCTTAGTCAAACTGCCAAAGTCACTGGTTATCTCAAATTGCTGTAAGGCTGCCTATATAAATACCTATGCTGTAGAATCATATGCTTACAGAAATTATGAATAAAGCCTCTAGGAGTTCTTTCCTTGTAATGGCTAACCAACCTCACTTTGGAAACCCAAACTGATTGACATGTACTACAGTGGGATGGTAAGCTTTTAGTCTGTGGGAAGTACCTTAGTCAGTATATAGTTACAGTATGCATATTAGCCTCTGAGTGATGGCATCATTTGCTGGTTCCATATCTTTGTGCAGCAAAACGATAATTTTGAAATCTCTACTTAGTGCCATACTTTTAAAAAATCTGCAAGAAAACCAACTGCTCCTGGAACTTTACCAGGTACAAGTCTCTCTTCTGCACTTGAAGTTTTGAAATTTCCTCTGTTAATGTAGTACGGTGTTTATTTGAATAGAAATCTTTGGGAATTGCAAACCTTTGTATGTGTTTCTTAATCCACTTGTATGCCTTTCATGCCAGTGGCACAAAAGGAGACTGAAAATGGGATGCTAACACCCCTTGTATATAACTTTAACACCTCCTGAGTCATACAGCGTAATAATTATTGTATGGTCCTTTGTCTCTTTTAGTATACTAGCTATTGGGGGGAGGGAGGTGGAGTGGCATTCCTCTTGCCCAATGGAATAGCTTATATTTCTCCCATCAGTTTGGTAGTCATTTATACTGAGGTGCAGACACATGCTGTTTATTTAATTTAATGTTCCACCATAAACCTGACAGGCAACATCCTGTAACTTTGAAAGCCTGGTGTAGCTCCTTTGTATGGATTAACTTATTTTAATTCGTAAGATGATTTCCTTTTTTCTGTTGTGCTGCCCAGTTTTCAAACTGTGATTTGAATGCTTCAGTTAATATAAATATCTAATATCAGTGACAAAGTGTAATTCCTCTTCCCAATATGTGCTTATCCACTCTTGCACCACATCTTTGCCTGTGCTATCGTTTAGTTACAGTGGGTGAACTCTCTATTCACAAGGTTCTGGGCTTTAACATTATATGAAACCAGGGCAGGAATACCATAACAATATTTACAATCAAGCCAACTGAGAATAGAGTCATGATCCACAAATAAAATTAATTGGTTATATCCACAGTTTGACCAATGTAAGATTCTAAAAAAATTAAAAAGTAGATGTCACGGAAAATATTCATGGAGATAATAGGTAACCTTTGGTAATCTATTATTTCTTTATATGAATGTATAAACCCACAGATATGATATGATATGATATCAAAGCCTTCTCACATGCATGGGGGTGTTGAGCTTCTCAGTTGCCAAAGACTGTAAGGAATGTATAAGTCTGGCCTGAACAGATCAGCCAAAGTTAACCTATCTGATGGCTCAGGTACCTGGAGGAGCTGACCGGAAAGGATGGTTGCAAGTTGCTTCTGCCGGGTTACCTATCCTGGTGAACAGGAGGCAGCTGTGACTTACCCCAAGGGAACTCAGGGTTACATACTGCGATTTGAGCCTAAAAAGCCCACACTGTCATGGTGCATTGGCACCAGGTAGCTGAGAGGAAAATAGCATGTGGAGGCACACTCCCCCTAAGGATACAGCAGTGGTGGAGCTCAGAAAGGCTGCCAAAAGGAGGGGGCAGAAGTATGCAATTGCATCATTTAAAGGAATTTCAGAGAAATATTAATTCCAGCATATAGCATTAAGGTTGGAAATTTCCTTCAACAAATGGTCATGTTGAGACTGACAGAGTGATAGATATGGTATACTGTACACATTATAAACAAAAGGAATGTTTCTAGATCTAGGAATGTCATTGCACCCCATTACTCAACCCTCATTAGGCCAATCATTGAATACAATGCCCCCTTTGGCATCTATCATCAACTGGAATGCTCACAGAGATAACTTACTAAAAGGATACAAGGCCTAAATAACATAGCCTACAATGACTGACTCAATCCTATCACTGTACTCTTACAGACCGTTAAGAGATGTCTTCTGTCTGGAATACAAGGTATCCCCAATCCATTACTGATGGATTTTCTGAACATCAGCAAGTCAAATGGCATAAAAAATACTCAGTCTAAGGATTTAACCTCATCTGCAACATCAACAGAATGGTTGGATATTTCACAGAAAGAAAGTACTGCTGCTGTGGTACTGACTCCCCATCTACATAAAGCAAAGTTCATCCCTGTCCATTTTCAAGTGCAACTTGGATCTATGGATGAGTAACAGAAAATTTAACCCATGACTGCTCTCTGTGCTACTAATGGACAGAGGCAACTCTTAAATTCTTTATTCCATGCATGGGTCCCCTCAAATTATCTATGGTATTATCCCATTTATTCTTATTAATATTAATATATAATTATTGACCATGGGATGGGTAAGGACAATCTATAACCAAATAGGATAGGTTATTTCAAGCACAAAAAGTAAAACTGGCTTGGCTTAAAATGGCTCGCAAGGGCAGCTAGCCTAGTACTTACCTATGAACTTAAGTGAGGCACTTATGGGAAAAACAGCCAACTAGCTTTACTTACATTTTTTCAGTGACTGTCCAGTTGTGGGGTAAGGAAATAAATGTACACATTATATTAAATGTTTGAATAAATTATGTGTTTTGGGCTGAGTTTGAAACTATGATAGTCCGCATTCTAACTTGAAAACAAAGATATTAATGGTCATGGCTCTTTTAGGCTGTTTGAGATAATATCACATGCCTTATACTCTACAGTTACTCTGTTGGCCAAGTATTTAGCATATCTTTGAATGGAAGAATGGGTCCATTGAAAGTCCTACGTATTTTTGTTTATGGACTTTGTTTATTGTGGTCTTGGCTGGATCTGTAGTTGTAATGGAATCAGATCAGTCTACTTTCTTATTTTTGCTGAAAGGCACATAGACTGTTTTTGAGTTCACTGATAGTCTATTGGGTTTTACCCATCCCCAAAGTGAACTGAAATCCTTTTACAATTACTTCTTGGTATATCCTGTGACAGGTCCAACCTGTATATGAAATGGTTGTCAGTGTACAATATTAGAGTGGTGTTGGAGATTGTTGGTTTGATTTCATTCATGAGCAGTGAGAACAGTATTAGACCCAGTACTGAACACTGGAAGACAACAGATACATATACTGTTATGTCGTACAGGAAATTTCTAGGCTGTATTTTGAACTGTTTTAAAGAATTTCTAACAAAACCTAGAAAGTTAAGTCTGTCAACTAAGAGAATATGGCCATCAGTATAAAATGCTCTTCTGATGTCTACAATAAGACAGCTTGAAATCCAACCCCTTGTCATAGCATTTTGGATGTCATTTGTAGTAGATAATATGGTAGTGAGAATGTTGTGCCCTGTATAGAATCCATGTTGAAAATGTGAAAGGAGACTGTACTTACTGTTGTTAAGTCATAATTATTTATTTTTCAAAAAAATGTACTTATTGGACAGAGATTAGAAATACAAGCAATGCATACCACTGAACATTTTAGCACAACACATCTGGATAAAACAAAAAATAATGGAGAAATAAAGGCCCAAAATCAGACAGATTTTAATTATTGTGCTTATAAACTTAGAAAGTTACTAGAATCACAGATTTTGCTTTCTCATGCATTTTCTAAAGAATAAGAAGTTTGAAACTCAATTGTCTGTCATTATTTATTGACTTCAATCATCAATGATCTGCCAGACAAATGCAGATTTTATGAGGAACAGACCAAATATATGAGGTAAAAAAATCTGAAAATTCTGCAGAAATCTAAACAGTTGAGAGGTATGAAGTAATAAAGCCTGGCAAAGTGTTATCTGAGGCCCAGTGCTGCAGGTAGAGGGCCTCTCCACTAATGGCAGGTCCATTATTTCCCCTATAACCACCACCCTGGAGGAGTTCTTAGGTTCATAGATTAGTACTAGGCTAACTGCCTTTGTAGGTCATTTTAAACCTAGTCAATTACCCCATGGGTGAATCAAACTCTGCACCTTGGGTCTGTCAGGTAAACACCTTAACCATTATTCCAACCTCCCAACCCCAGAGTTATTGCATTTAGATAAGGGGCTATCTGTTAAATTGTTTAAGATTTTTTATTAGTATGTAAATCTCTGTATAATTTTGATGTAAAATAGTTCCTCCACCTAATGTCTAAAAGTTGCTGTAACATATATAACTGTTGTTGGAATAAGTATTTTATATCCAAAATGTAAGTTATGTAATTATTGAATGTCCACACACACACACACACACACACACACACACACACACACACACACACACACACACACACACACACACACACACACACACACACACACACACACACACACACACACACACACACACACACACACACACACACACACACGCACACACACACACACATATATGCAGGTGCAGACAAACTCGTACACATACACAGAAATACACGTACACCTCCGATGTCTCATTGTGATAAAATGTATGAAAAAAAATCATACTGTGCTAGGCATTGTAACTTCCTCTCCCATGCATCTCACCTATCCCTGAACTCACAGAACATCCTTGATTTTACCTCATACTTTTCCTCTGTCTGTAGAAAATGTTTAACTTTCTGGTAAATCCCTGAGCAATACAGCCAGACATTATAATATAATGCTTCTTGTTGTTCAGACAATGCATGTGTTGATGGAAAGCTTCTTGTCATATTCCCTTTTAAGTGAATTAGGGTCATATGTAGAAAATTTTCCCTGAGTTTAGATCCTCTTCACCTATTACAGCTGACTTTTTCCAGAATTCTTAAACAAAGAAGTTGAGATGTATGCACTCCCATTGACTTTCACTCTGTCTCTCTGTCTCATTCACTTGTTCTTACTCTCTCTCATTCAGTTTCACTCACACAGCACACACATACACACAATTGTATTATTTATTTGTTATTTCCCCTCTCTCGATTTATGGATTTTTAAGCAAGGGGAAAGTCAAATGTCAAGAACATAAAACTGCTGCTGCAGTTACTTTTGAGTTTTTTTAATTTATTTTTTTTTCTTTGATTTGTATTTTTTTTTTAATTTTACACCCACTAAACAGCAATACCATGTGTAGTGAGTATATTAAAGAGGGCAGCAGTTTGTTTTTTTCAGTCTATGCTTCACAGCAACTTAATATGCTGCCACAAAAGCAGCATCTGGGCGTATCATACAGTTCTGCATTGTCAGGACTAAAGGCATCCTTGTGTACCACATAGGGTGCATGAATGGGAATCTTACTGTACATCCGTATGTAGTACGCTAGTCAAATGGCAGCAGGCCTGGGTAGATGTTACTCATGATAGGGCTACAGGGGAGTGTGATGGCACTGTACTGTGGCACCCTGAATGGCTTGTTTAGGAGAATTGATCATGGCAGAGCCAGGAGAGTGTCATTCATGACCATTGGAGTGCTCATCCCAGGGTGGAGCCACCTTTGGACAGTGTGGACAGTGGTCATGACTCTGAAATGGAATGTATCATACATGAGCCTGACATGTGATTGTGCACTGCACATTCATCCCCTAGCATGGTCAAGGTAGCCAACAGCCTTTAGCCTCATGCCTGTAAAGGTGGCTGCCAACTGAAACTACTGCCCTCAACAGGTGTGCCTGTTACAGGTCCTTGTCTAACATGTCATGGCTTTCTGGATGTCCAACAGTCCCTGCAGCAGTTATATGTCCTCACAAATGCCAAGGAGCACACTCAGCATCTCTGACATAGTGTGATCAGTGGTACCTGTATGTGCCTGGATCACTCACCTGCATATCCAGTCTGGAATTTCCTGTAGGCATGGTGGTGATAGCCTTAGAGGAATGTGGCCCTCTGATGTTGGTTGACACCTATGTAGACAATGTGGGGCCGACCTGTATGGTACATACAGCACTGAACACAAGGGATGCTAGAAGTTCATCTCACACCTCCACTATCATCTCCCTCTGTAGGTGATGTGAGAGTGCCCTCCAATGTTATTATTACTGACAGCACCACTTTTCATTGGACTGTGCCATGTGTATGATGCCATCATTGTCAGCCACCTGTGACCCACGGACATCAGGCATGTTTCACCTTGTTACACTACCATGTAAACCTGTGACCCCATTAAGATAGCATAGTCAGTCATATTTATGATTCCCACTCTCATTTGGCAAGAAGATTGCTATCTGCCAATTATTTACATAACCTTTGGGTACAAGCATACCTCATGGTGTAATTCATTTCTGTTGCAGCACTGATGTCTCTGGATGACAGATATTTATTTATTTATTTATTGACATTTGATTACTGGGAATGTTTGACAGTGTAGGAGCCCATTTTCAGTAGAGGCCTGAGAAGAAAAGCTCCAAAGTACTACAAAACATTTTTTGAATAATAAATAATTTGTCAGTCTTTAAAAATAATACAAAAAATACAGTTTAAATAATTATACCAAATTAGACATAATATGAGAACATTGGCTAAGAATAGATACAAGTGATATCACAATGATTTAATAGCCAGTTTATATTGAAATTAAAGGTAAGTTAGTACAATACAAGCAGGAATTGTCATTCAAAGAGAAAGAAAATCAGGTTTATGATATATTTAGAGAGAAAGTCAGGGGACAGAAATTGATAGAAGTAAGGAAGTGAGTAAAGAAGGGAGAGTAAGTAGACATAAGGTATGAAAAGGTACTTGTTCACATTTAGAAATATAGTTTATCTTGGTGGTGAGCAAGAACAGAGCCAGCTTTTTGATTAAGAAGTATTGCAGAATGATATTGAAGGATGGGAGAAAGGGTATTGACTTCATGGAGAGAGACTAGGAGTTGCAGGCCTTAGCAAAATGGTACGAGTACAGACAATGCCCAACAGACTCGATAGATTTGTGGACAGACAAGAGTTTTTGGTCATTAGATTATAATGATCAACTAGGAACTAGTTGTGTAGAATATTATTAAGTGCTGGACAAGCAAATGGAATCTGGATAATTTTATAGGTAGTAGGAAGCTGTGTGTTAGCTGATGGGGAACTTCTAACCAATTTAGACGTTTTAGTAGTATACAGTGGTGGGTTCTGAAAGG
The DNA here is from genome assembly GCF_019279795.1 of Protopterus annectens. Lineage (NCBI taxonomy): Eukaryota > Metazoa > Chordata > Ceratodontiformes > Protopteridae > Protopterus > Protopterus annectens. The sequence goes on along the minus strand of NC_056734.1, from coordinate 956,778,399 downwards.
AATATTTGCTGCAAATTTAGCAACTTTGTTATAGTATTGTTCAAGTTTTGGTTTTTGTAATGTCTGAAGGTTAATAAGGATGGGAGAGCCATAAAGAAGTGTGGGGAGGATATAAGTAGGTGCAAAAGTAGCTTTAGTTGCATCGGTGATAAAGTTTTTGGTTCATGCATATGTAGTTTGAATTTAATTCACTATCATCCCTAATAATTTGCTATGAGAAGTGACTTCAATGGTTGTGTTATCAAGAGAGATGACTTTAAATTTTGTATTTTCATGGGAGAGGGATTTGGGGAAAAAAGCAGTAGGGTTGAGCATGAGTTGTGAGTTACAGAGCAATGTTTTAGTGGCTGTTAAAGCTTCCTGAGTAATATTTTGGAAGTGTGCCATGTTGTCAGATCTACAAATGAATGTGGAGTTATCTGCATACTGTATTAGGGAGGCCTGTTATGTGGATGTGTGGAGGATGTTGGTGAGATTATTAAAGAGAAGGGGACCAATGATAGAGCTTTGTGGTACACAGGTGGTGACCGGGAGGTATGGAAAGAAGGTGGAGTGCCATTTTACTGACTGTTACCTATTGGATAGGTACCTTTTGAACCATAGAAGGGTGAGCTAACAGAGACCTAATAAGCACATTTGAAGTAGAAGTTTACTGTGACAAATTGTGCCAAAGGTTTTAGGCAAGTCTAGAAATAAGAAAGAGACTAGTGTGCCATTATCTCTAGCTTTATTGACAGTATCTATATAGGTTAGAAAGGCAGTGCTAGCACTATGGGAAGGATGGAAGAGATGTTGTGTTGGGGATAGCAGTTCTTCCTGCAGGAAATAGTTTTGCAATTGTTTCTGAATAAATATTTTCAAGGATTTTGGAGAGAGGGGATTAGATTGCTATATGTTTAATTAGTAATATCTGTTGAATTTCCTCCTCTGTGTAGAGGGATAAAGTGCAATTTTTTTAAAGAGAGGGAACATGGGATTCCTGGAATGGCCTATTTATAAGGATTGAGACAGGATAGGCAATGCTATTTGATTCTATTTTGTGGTGGTCACTTGGAAGGTCATCAGCTGAAGAAGAACATGGTTTGAGTTTAACAGTAGTTTTATATAGGATATAGACAAATGTTTGAAAGTGAAAGTGGGTGTAGAGATATGTGACTGCTGGGCAGGGTTAGGATTAGATGTTGACAAATCTTTGGCAAGAGCTATACTGTCTGGAATAAGAATTGAAATGCATTGTGGTTTCACATGGTAAGTTATTGGGAGAGGGTTTAGGGCTGAATTTATGGCCGAGAGGCAAGATTTTTTTAATGGCTGTGCAGACTTTTTTAGGGTTATGTTTACTATTATCCTGAAAGTTATAGTATAGTTTTTTGCCTTCATTAATTTCCTTTTAGTACAATTGCAAATCATTCTGAAGCTTTCAAGATATTGAGGTGTTTTATACCTTTGCCATTCTTTCCATGCTTTTTCTCTATCCTGCATTAGCAGTCTACTTTTTTGTATAAATTAAAGCCAGAAGATGTGAAGCCCAAATGCAAAAACCACAGCCAAATTTAAAAACACGAAACTCTTTAATGTAAGCGCTTTCGGAAGAAATGGTATTCTTCCTTCTTCAGACAAACAACTTTACAAACATAGCAGTCTTTAAATAAACTTTCAAGTCATGTGATCGGATTGCCAAAATAATTGAATAAATGATCGATTAAATAATTGATTAATTAAATGCATTCTTTTTACCTACTTTTGAAGTATATACGTTATTTTACACATTATGTTATGTATGCAATAATAATAACATTATATTAAAACACTGTATTAAAACAGAACTTCAAAAAGTAATAATAATTAAATTGATACAAACTGATGTTTTTTGCATTTGGGCTTCACATCTTCTGACTTTAATTTCAACAGTTTGCCGGTACTTTTTTGTATAGCCAAATTACATTGTTTGTTTTTAGTCTCTTCCTTCTAGGAGGCACAATGCTATTTACGATGTTCAGGAAAGTTGTATTGAATTAATTTACAGCATCATCTAAGGGTAAGATTTTTACAAAGTTCCAGTTAACAGATGACAGGTTAGTAATGAACATTTCTGGGTTAAACTTGGAAAGGTTGCTGGTTGTTTTACAAATGTGCTGTAAAAGAGGATATGTGAGAAGTCTGGTTGTATAGATTAGGGGATGAACACCAAGGCAGTCAGATACTGTACCTGAGGTGGTGCATTTGCTAAAGTCCAATACTAGGATCTAGTCTAATAGGGAATTTGATGTCTTGCTATAATGTGTGGGACTATTAATTGTTGTGTGGAATATAATAAATTCATGCTAGATGCAAGGGAGTTAGAGTTAATGTCCAACCAATTGACATTCACACCACCTGGTAGAATTAGTTTTTGTGGAATTGTTATCAATATCCAGTGTAAAATATCTTCCAATATATCTGTATTGTCACCAGAAGGGATGTAATCATAGGATCATAGGAGATTACTAGGTTATTGGCCCTGAGGCCCTTATAAACCTAGCCAAGAGTTTAGCCCATGTTTAGACAAATCAGCACCCAATGCCCCTGTCCAGCAGGGACATGGGTGGAATACCAGGGGTATATTTTCTGTTTCCTATCCAGTTATCCAGGTTGTGTTTAAAAAGCGGTAAAGAGGTACTCTGCTTGATGTGGAGAGGGAGTCTATTCCATAGATGAGGGAGTCTCAGGGACACAAATCTGTCCTGCCAACAAGTCTTGTTGATGTCACAGACCAGGTTGAGGCCGTGCATATGGGTTATTTGAGTGGAGCTTGACATGCGGATATGTAGCAGTCCCATTAAGGTGGGGGGTCCATGATCACCTTGTATGCCAGACAGAGGTCATCTCTGAGGAGTCTGTATGAAGCTGAGTAGATGGATAGGACTTTTAGCCTTTCTGTGTTTGGTAGATCTTTGAGGCCCTGGAGTCTCCTGGTGAGGAACCTCTGTGATCTCTCCAGCTGCTGCATGTGCTTTGCGAGGTACATGCTGAAAGGTGTGTTGTTGTCAATAATGGGCCTTATAAGGGAAGAATACAGGGATGTTATGACCTCCTTGTCCCTGGATGAGATACCCTTAATTATGAGGATGGTCATGTAGAAGGCTTTCAGTACCATGGAAGCAACATGGTGGACAAAAGTCAGGTTGCTATCAACCTAGGTGCCCAAATCCCTCATGACTGATTGAGTGTTTAGGACATTGTTATAAATGTGATAATTTGTGGGGACCTCACTCTTCCCAAAGGGGATGATGATGCATTTTTTTGGTATTCAGCTTGAGGCCATGTTTCTGGCACCAGTCATTTGTCTGACTGAGACCCTCTTGGAGGATGTCCACATCACTAGGGGGAATTGATGACAGCACCCAGCTTGCAGTCATCTGCAAAGTTGGTCAGCCATAGTCCACTGATTTTGGCCTGCACCTCAGAAAAGTATGTCCCAAATAACAGAGGCCCAGGGGTACGCTGCTTATTATGGGTCTACTGCTTGAGGTGGCCTCCTCTATTTTGACTAAGTGGGTTCCATCAGTCAGCCAGTTTGCTACCCATCTGGTAACATATGGATTGATGCCTAGTTGAGAGAGTTTATCTATTATGCAAGTGGGGAATAGTGTCAAAGACTTTGTCCAGGTCAAGGTAGGCAGTGTGCACCACCTACCTTGACCTGGCCAAAGTCTTTGCCACTATTCCCCACTCGAGAATAATGTCAAAGACTTTGGCCAGGTCAAGGTAGGCAGTGCGCACCATCTTCCCCTCGTCCATGGCTTTGGTGACTGTCTCAAAGAAGTCGACCAAATTTAGCAGACATGACCTCCCCTTGATGAAGCCAAACTGTGTGGGATCAAGTGTTTGGAGGTTGCCAATGTCCTTGTTAATGAGGTCCATGATAATCCGTTCCATGGCCTTGCAGATCAGGCTAGTTACACTGATGGGTCTATAATTTCCTGGATTGGTGGATGTTTCATCTTTGTGTAAAGGGATGGCAGTGGCTGTCCTCCACACAGGTGGGACAAAGCCAGTACTCAAGCTTTGGTTGAATAGGGTGCCTAATGGTGCTGCAAGTTCTTGCCTGAGTTCACATAGGATGCAGCCTGGGATGTTATCGGTTCCCATTGAGGCTGTATTTTTTGTCCTTGAGAGACCAGTGATGACCTGTTCCCTAGATATAAGGGGAAGGGGTACTGGGGATATCTGAATTTACTGATGGGGGGGGGGGCAGAGGGGTAAGGTTTTTGCTGAATCTGTCAGCCAGCAAGTTTGCTATATCTATGGCACTTGTATATGTGATGTCCTTGACCACTAGTTCTGAACAGATCTGGGTGCTTCCTTTGAGGTTGCAGACATATGTGAAGAAGGCCTTATGATTGTCTCTAGTAGATGTGGCAAGTTTGGACTCGAAGTTTGCTTTGGGGGCTTTCACTAGTGCTCTTATTTGCTTGTTCAGGCTAAAGAGACATTGCTTCCAATTGGACACGAACAGTAATATGTATTTGTTAATTATTGTTTAATTTCAGGAAAGTAATAATAAGCTCTGCTGAAATGAATATTGGTATTGGTTTGTTGTAAGGGGAAATGTGGTAAGTGTTGTGAACTATTAAAGAAATACCACCACCTTCCATTTTTATACGGTCATTACAGATGACATTATGGCCTGGAGGTGTAATTGCAGATTCATTTATGCTGGGTTTAAACCAAGTTTCAGTTATAATGAGAATATCAGGCTTATGTTGGGTAATCCAGCAATTTTATTTGTTATGTTTCTAATATTTATGTCAGAAACAGTTAGATTACTGGGGTTGGAGGTTGACCATTTTAGAGTTAGTGTTCGGAAGAGAATTGTCTTGATGTTCATCGTGATAGGTGGAGCCAGGAGTAGGGTGAATGTCTCCTCCTAGAAGGATTTTAGTATATTAGAGAATTATTGACACTTGTATTTTTTTTTATTTAGAGTATTTTTCACTTATTTTGTTTTCTTTTGAGTTGAACTGGAGTTAATCGTTCTATATTTGGAGAAAAGGTGAGGGGTATCATTAAAAAGAGGTGGTGTAATGTATGGAGACTGTGGGAGGATGTATGGATAGGTGATTGGGGACAGTTGGAGAGATGCTGAGAGCTATTAAAGAGTCGTGGCAGGATGAGAGATGGTTCAGTGTTAGGAGAAGAATGGAGGATAAGCTGAATAGTGGCCTGATTAAGTAAAGGGATCTGTATGTTATAGTTGGCAGGTGGTGGGGAAGAAGGGATCAAGAAGGGAAAAACAGTTGCAGAGTAGAAGGATATTTAGTGGTGGTGGAGTTGGAAAGTTGATACGGGGTAGATAGGAAATAAACACTTTCTATGAAGTAAGAGAGTTAGATTGTCCTAGTGTCTTCTCTGGAATTTAATAAGGAAGAGATGGTTTAAAAGGCTAGAGTATAAGGAAGTAGGAAAAATAAGAAGTAAGGGTTTGTTCGGAAAAGTAGAACATACAATGTTGAATAGGTAGGTGCTGTTGGAGAGGGGTTTGAGTATATAGTGCAAAGCGGTATGACAGGGAGAAAGGGAGTTGGGAATGGTGCTAAAAGATTAAATGGAACTTGTAAATTAGGTACAAAGAATCAGGAGCGTTTGTATGATAGCAGTAAGATTGTTTGGGAGAATAAGGGAACAGAAGTTACAAGTGTAATGTGTGTGTATGAGGTATAATAGTAGAATAAGAAGTAGTAGGTGGGAATTGTGGGTAGGGTAGTGGGCTTCCATCCTCAAATCAAATTATAATAGAGAGTAATCAGTTTATACCCAATGCAAAGCATGAAGAAACCTGTCAGCTGGAAAGACTAAGAAACTGACATACAGTATAAGCTACTGATCAAGAGAAAAGACAGTGGCCAACTTAGAAAATGGTTCTAAGCATGCAAGGACAACTCTTTTATAGGAGAGGGATGTTGAACATTAATTTCTAGCACAGGCAGGCACATATTTGACTAGATGAAGTTAATAAACAAGAAGATTTTTCAAGTTAAATTTGCTTACATCTTACAAGGATAAAATTCTCAGTGAAAATGTTTGGGAGGTGGCCCGTGTGGCAGAATTTCTGCAGTATTGGGGTCAGAAGTAGTGACCACAGGCACTGAAAGGAAATAAAACAGAAAAACTCTACTAAACTGTCATATTATATTGAGGCAATAAAGTTTATACTTATTGTAAAAATGGATAGAGGAAGGATCACAGTGAGTCAGAGAAAGCGAATATGACGAAAACATAATAGAAAGAGATGGTTAAAAAGTTTATGAATGTAAGCTGAAAGTAGGTTAGAGGGAGGTATACTAATAGAGAATGCCAGTAATACAGTGTATATATAGAGATATATAGAGCAAGTTATTGTAACATTGCACAACACTGATAAGCACAATATAAAACCATCACTTAGTAACATTCATGGGATTAACCAGTATATCAAAAGAGAGTTTATATATATATATATATATATATATATATATATATATATATATATATATATATATATATATATATATATATACACACACCTATATATATATAACACCAGAAACTGACATTACATATTTGTTAAAACGCACAGACTACAGGCTCAACATACATAAAGCTTATACAAATGCAATAACATATGCATATATCTGCACTGTGAGGAAGTTGGTGACTGAGTGAAAGACAACAGAATAGTGAGGGGATAATATAGAAATATAGTGACCCTCCCACTCTCAGGTCAAATTATAACAGAAAGTAATCAGTTTATAACTACTACAAAGCAATTAGCTGAGATGTAGTACAAAGTAGAGTATGTTTTCTTTTATTTCCTGAATACAGAAACCTGTCAGCCAGAAAGACTGAGTAACTGGCATATATCATAGGATCATGGGAGATTACTAAGCTCTCGACCCAGAGGTCATTTCAAGCCTAGCCATTTCATCTCAATGTAATACCATAGAAATGTTAGTTGATACCCAAAATCACATTTACTAATGACTACCCATGTCCAGGAGGGTTGTGGGCATTATTCCCAGTAAGAATTTATGGTGCCTCAATGAAATCGTCCAGGTTTGTTTTGAAGAGTGTCATAGAGGTGCTCTGTTTCACATGAATAAGTAGCCTATTCCAAAAACATGACAGTCGCTGGGAAATAAATCTGTCTCTCCGGCATATCTTATTTAAGTTGCAGACCATATTTAGTTACCTGGAATGGGTGGCCCTATTCCTGTTTGATTTAGGATGTGCAGCAAGTTCATTAGGTTTGAGTCTGAGATTGCTCTGTAAGCTAGGTGTAAGTCTCCCCTAAGAAGTCTATATGATACAGAGTAAAGTGACTGGGACTTTATTCAGTCTGTGTACAGCACATGTTGGAGTCCCTTGATCTTCTTTGTAAGAAACCTCTAAAGTCTCTCCAAATGCTACAGGTGTTTTGTATGGTAGAGGGCAAACTGGGCATTATACTCAATTATGGGGCAGATTAGTGCTGAGTAGAGAGAGGTTATAACCTCTTTTGCACTCAAAGCAATGCCTTTTGCTGATCAAGTGTGCTATGTAGAAAGCCTCCCTTACTACAGTAGACACATAGTGGTTGAAGTTAAGGTTGCGGTCAACTTGTGAACCCAAGTCCCTTACCACTTTGTACATTGATTTGATAGTGTGAGGGGACATTGTTTGTGCCAAAGGGAATGATGATGCATTACTTTTCATTCAGTTTGAGACCTTCACTAAGACACCAGTCACTGGTGTGCATAAGGCCATCCTGGAGTATACTGACATATATAGTGTAATCTATTGGTCAACAGAAGGAACAGTGCCCCCTCCCACACCGGGTTCCTATCAGCATTTTGAATGTTAAAAACACCAAATTTAATTTAATTGAACTGAAATGTTAGAAATCTCAGAAGACCGATACGGAACATCGGTGGGCCATCGAAGTTTGCTATTTCCTCCACTGTGGTGCGGTTTTGGAGTTGGTATATTTAGGTGGGGGGGGGTTGGGGGGGCACAGTCAGTGTTTAAAGTATTGAATTTTTTTTTTTTTGCATGGAACACTGATTTCTTTCCCTGGGAAAGAAATCGGTGTTCCATCAGTTCGCTGTTTTGAGATTTCAAACATTTCAGTTCGATTAAATTGCATTTGGCATTTTCAGCATTCGATATGCTGATATAGACCCCCCACACCACCACCAGCATGTCAGTCACCTGCCATGTCCTGCATGTGTTTGAGTAAATCTTTCACAGTTGCAAATCTGTGTCTTACAGTACTGGCATATGGCATATGTTAATCTAACCTGATGCATCCCCATAGACACCTGGACAGTTGTCTATAGCATTGCTCCCATATCTAAGTCACTACCAGATATGATGATACCAGCAATTCCTCCACCTCCATGACATGCATCTATTTTTCTAGTCTTACCTTCAGTGGTCAAACTACCTCTAGAAATTTCCTGCGCTTTGGTCTTTGCTTGCAGTAATATATAGTGATCAAGTTTTACTCATGTTTATTTTCTTATTCTGAACATCCGCTGCATTGATGTCCTGTACCAGTTGCTTACCAGAAGACCTTGTCTGCTTTACCCTTCTTAAGGATGTATATCTTGTGTGTATAACGTCTACAGTAGCATCTCTATCTCTGATACAGGGAAATTTTCCAATAATTTCTGTGCCATCAGTCCCATGACAAGATACGTACATATGTGGGTTAAACATTTCATAACTGTCCATGGCAGTCAATTGTCATGTCAGTACTGTCACCAGCCTCAAGTTGGTAGCCACAACCTTCTGTGCTACTATGGTGCCAGCAGAGGGCTTTTTAGCAATGCACAGCCAGAGTGGTGATGACAGAACAGTCTGTGTCCAGTGTACTGGAGGCCTCATATCTCCTCATATTCCTTGTAGCCTGTCATACAGTCTATGTGCACATAGTATGCTGCTGCAGTTCATACACATTGGAATAGTAAGCTGACAGACTGTGTTCCCTACACCTTGTCAGGCTGAGCCCTCCAAGCAGGACTGCAATATCTCATGACCATGCCCAGCCCTGACAGGTCGAGCCCCATCAGCAGAACTGCAACATATCCTGTCTCCTGTGCCACATCAGATTGGGCCCCAGCAACACTGCAAACCTGTCCTTCTTAGTCTCTTCTGCTTTCTCATTTGCCCCCCCACCACCACCACCTCCACCACCAGCATGTCAGTCACTTGTCATGTCCTAGGTTGTGTTACCTCACATGCTTTCCTGTGAAGCTGATGTCCCTGCTACCTGCATGAACTTTTATGTATTTCACAGGTTTATAAGTTACACACACACACATTTAATTGAAGTCTGTTTGATTCCAAACGCCACTGTAACCAACTGAAAAATCACCAGAAGATAAAAGCATGTCTTAAAAGTATATTATGTACAGCTCTTACAATTAGTTTCACTAATTTTGTTAGCTATACTTAATACACTTAAAAAATATCATTGTTTCCTGATTCTGCCCTTTGTGCATTACCTGAAGGAAAGTTGCTGGGTAATAGAGCTGCAACGCAACATGCGATGATGCTACATATCAGATTTGGTTTAAGAGGGGAAAGTGAATAGAAACCCTTTTTTAGGAAAGAAAGTCTAAAACTGAAATCTATGTCATTATTTGGTGATTTTGTTCCTCCTTTGCTTGCTTGCTAAATCAGTGATGTACTGTGTAAGCCTGGGAACACAAGTCCCATACGCATGCGCAGTACATCATCAAATGGCAGAATTAGGAAACAACACGGAAGAGCACCATGGCGCCTTTATACAAAGACATTATTTAAGAAAAGTGAGTAAATTTTTTCATAAATAATGTCATTGTATAATAGCAATAACCAACTCTGTGATGTGGTATATTGAAGATTTACCCACTGTTGACTTTGCATATAACCCATGGTTGGCTTTGTTAATCACTTAGACTTTGCCCTCATGATTAAATCACACCAACCATGGGTAAATCTTCAATATACCACACCCATGTTGTCAGTTATTGCTATAGTGTTGTACATAGGTTAAAAAGTGCATAGTATTGAAAATTGATCATTAAGTGTGTAATACAGGACAGGGGGCACTAAATGTGAAGACTTAGAATGGGGTCACTGAGTTTGTAGCATTGGACAGTGGTTAGTAAGTGTGCAGTATTAGACAACGGTCATTTTGTAAAAGTATAGTAAGTGTAGAGTATTAGACAGTGGTCACTAAGTGTGCAGTACAGAACAGTGGTCACTAAGTGTGTAAAGGGCACTAGAACAATGGACACTAAGTGTATAGTACTAGAATGTGGTCACTAAGTGTGCAGTATTAGACAGTAGTCACTAAGTGTGCAGTATTAGACAGTAGTCACTAAGTGTGTAAAGGTCTCTAAATGTGTAGTATTATACAGTAGATGCTAAATGTGTAGTATAGAACAGTGGTCACTAAGTGTGTAAAGGTCACTAAATGTGTAGTATTATACAGTAGATGCTAAATGTGTAGTATACAACAGTGGTCACTAAGTTTGTAGTACCGGCAGTGGTTACTAAATGTGCATTGTTAGACAATTATGTAGCATTAACTAAGTGTGCAGTTTTAAACAATGGCCACTTTGTGTGGTTTATACTACTTTTTGTATTATATAGGATAATGGTCAATTAAAATTTGTGTAGTATTAGACAGTCATTACCAGTGTATAGTACAGGATAGAGGACACAAAGTGTATAACTCACTAAGTGTGTAGTATTGGAAAGTGGTCACTAAGTGTGTAGTACTGGAGTGTGGTAACTAAGTGTGCAGTAATGGACAGTGTGCACCAACCTACAGGATTGTGGTACATGTGATTTGAGCAGGTCTATTAAAGAGCTGTTTCCAGTGGATGGATTTGGTCTGATTGACATTATAACTAACCAAATAAGAGTGTTTAGCATTAAGAGATAATTCACAGTCATTTTATGGGTCCTAAGAAGTGGGCGAGGAAATCTCCAGTGATAGTTATGTTATATTCTAGACAAGAGTTTGCAAACTCTACTATAGGACAGTACTTTGAAACAGTTTGTGTACATATTGTGGTGAGGCATATGCTACTGTAATACCTAACTTGGGGTGTCTTCCTATGATAAGTTCAACAACTTTCAAATTCCATTGGCTGGTTTACTAAAGGCTGTTAGCTGGGTTTTCATTTTCAAGTTGCTTTTTGACTAATAACATACCACCCCAATTGTCTGCCTTGTTTTTTTGTTACAGAACATTTGGAAATCACCTTTTATGAAGGATGACAGAAAGTATGTGTGAGCTACATTTCACTGACTTGTAGGATGTTGGGGTGGAGATAGATGATGGTTGCTGTTTCAGTCTTTTAGGGAAATGGATGTTGATACTAGTGATAATGGGTTCTAAGGATGAAAGGTAAATACTGCCAGTTGTTTTAGTACATTAGGGAGATGGGTGTTGATATCAGTGAGACTGGGTTCTAAGGATGAAAGGTAGATACTGCTGGTTGTTTCAGTACATTAGGGAGATGGGTGTTGATATCAGTGAGACTGGGTTCTAAGGATGAAAGGTAGATACTGCTGGTTGTTTCAGTACATTAGGGAGATGGGTGTTGATATCAGTGAGACTGGGTTCTAAGGATGAAAGGTAGATACTGCTGGTTGTTTCAGTACATTAGGGAGATGGGTGTTGATATCAGTGAGACTGGGTTCTAAGGATGAAAGGTAGATACTGCTGGTTGTTTCAGTACATTAGGGAAATGGGTGTTGATATCAGTGAGACTGGGTTCTAAGGATGAAAGGTAGATACTGCTGGTTGTTTCAGTACATTAGGGAGATGGGTGTTGATATCAGTGAGACTGGGTTCTAAGGATGAAAGGTAGATACTGCTGGTTGTTTCAGTACATTAGGGAGATGGGTGTTGATATCAGTGAGACTGGGTTCTAAGGATGAAAGGTAGATACTGCTGGTTGTTTCAGTACATTAGGGAGATGGGTGTTGATATCAGTGAGATTGGGTTCTAAGGATGAAAGGCAGATATTGCTGATAGTTTCAATACCTTAGGGAAATTGATGTTGATATGAGTGAGATTGGGTTCTAAGGATGAAAGGTAGATACTGCTGGTTGTTTCAGTACATTAGGGAGATGGGTGTTGATATCAGTGAGATTGGGTTCTAAGGATGAAAGGCAGATATTGCTGATAGTTTCAATACCTTAGGGAAATTGATGTTGATATGAGTGAGATTGGGTTCTAAGGTTGAAACGTAGATATTACATATGCTCATCTATATAAAGAGCCAATGTTTCAAACCTGGATTTTCCCATATAACCATCTAACCTAGTTTTAAACTGTGTTAGATGCTTCTTTCACTTTGATGGTTAACCAGTTCTAGGCTATAACTATTCTGTTTATGAACAGTATTTTTAATCCAAAGTGTACTGCATCAATTTGTAGCAATTAGCCTTCTTTTTTAGTATTTGCATTATGAAAAATGACATGTAAATTGATGCTTTGTGACATTGTATCATTATGCATTACCATAAATGTGTCTAAGATCTATTTTTAGATTATAACTCACTGAATATTACTTCAGCTTCTCAAACCTTTTACAGTATGACACAGTATGCAAATAAGCTAACTTCCTTGTTAATATATATATTCGATCCTTTCAAATTCCTTTATATCATGAGTGGAATACAGGAAAAAGATAGTTCCATGTTGAATAATTGCACATAGAAAAACAATATGCAGAGGTAGTAACACCTCAGAATCTGATATATTAGGGCAATTGCTACAGTTTAAATGTTCTGAGTGGGAAAACCAAACAAAAAATCACTAGTTAGCATAATACCTAAACCTTTATACTGCTTTGCTGACTGAATTATTTTACCACCTAAGGAATAGGAATAATCTCTATTAGAACATCTTTTTTTTTTCAAAACAGGTTTATTGTTTTAACATATAAGAGAAATATAACAATTTTATACAAGTAATTAAAAATAGGTATTATTATAATATTCAACAAAACAACTAAAGTATTTACAAAGACATCCACTACAATCAGATCAATTAATTAAACTAAAATACCATGCTATTGAAATTAAAATTTTTTTAACAAATTTTGTAAATTATCCCATACAATAAAATAAGATGTTGTTCTATTTGTTCTAGTCTTAATTGTGTTTATTTCCATATGGCACACTATATTCATAACATTTTTAAATTCATTGAACGAAGGAGGTGTATCTGAAATCCAATTTCTAGTTATTATTTTCCTAGCCACTGCTAGAATAGACCATAACAAGGGAAGCTTAACCTTTTTAACACTTTGAGGTACAGGTGTGTTGAATAATATAAGAGATTTAGAAATAATGAAATTATCTGTAAAAGAGCCTGCAAAAATTCATTAACTGACTTCCAGTATTCTTTCAATTTTATACAGTCATAAAACATATGAGCCCAGTCAGCATTAATTTCTACATTACATCTCTTACATAGATTATCTTTATTATTTATTTTATTCATCATCAAAGGTGTATAAAAAGATCTATGTAAAAATTTCCATGTATAAAGTCTCCAGACAATGGAAGACGTAGTTCTATAAGCAGATTCCAATATATATTGTTTATCTTGTTCATTTGGTGGGTCCCCATTAATAGAAGTGAAATAATTCCAGTATGAATCTACACTGTAAAAGGTTTCTTGTCTGATAACTTTAAGTATGTATGTATGAAAGTTTACCTTTATCAGAAAATTTATGTTGTAAATTTAATATCAAGTAATCAATCAGTGTTGGAATAGATTCTTTAACAGTTATAGACATTAAATCTATTTTATTAATGAGATGTTGTCTAAAGGTCTGAACCTCTAACCAGCAAGTTTCTCTTAGATCAAATTCTTGTTTTAAGAAATCTAGATTTTTAACTTTATTATCAGATATCAACTGATACCCGTACTTTAGATCATTATCTATAGCTAAATGAGTTCCTTCAGAAGTAGATGACAAAAGCATACCCTGAGTATACATTATAGGAAATACAATAAAATTCCATTCCCTATACTTAGGGTGCATGAATATAAAGTTACGATAACTAATAATAATATTTAATGGGTAACAAACCATATGTTTAGGTGTAATAGGTGAAGTACAAAATTCCTTTAGTAACCATAACATGGAGTTATTTACAATCATATTTTTATGTGTTAAGGAGATTTTCATGAAGTGTATACTAATTAGCTCCCAATAATCTTTCCATTTTGTGACATATGACTGATCTATTAATAAAGTAATAACTTTTACAATAGAAGAGATAGTATATAAATTAAAGTCTGGAAAAGAAATACCCCCTTGAGACCAGCTATTACTATGTTTCTTTAATGCAATCCTAGGTCTATTAGGTGCCCATAAGAAATTTAACATTAATGTGTTCAGTTTCTTGATAATTATTTTTGTAGGTGGAAGTATTATTGATTGTATTAAGTATAAAATCTTGGGGAATATTATCATTTTAATAATTGTAAGTCTCTCCCCATAGTAAAAACATATTATTCCAAGTATTAAAAAGATTTTGTATATTAAGAAAACAGGTATTATAATTATTATATATAATAGATTTAATATCTTTAGATAGTATTATACCTAAATAAGTTATCTGACCTGAATTGGGTACATATTTAGTAAAATCACTAATGAGAATATTTTTTCGTGTATATATAGGTAGTATTTTAGTTTTTCTTCATTGAATATTAAACCAGAAATACTTTTAAAATTCATCATGTTATCAAATAGAGACTGTATAGAAGAATTAGATCCTGCTGATGTAATTAGAACATCATCTGCAAAAAGTTGAATTTTGGATGTTGTATTTTCATCTATTTCAAACCCTCTATGTCAGTACTGTTTCTGATCAAATTAGCCCAAGGCTCCATTACTAAAGTGAATAATAGTGGAGAAAGTTGACATCCTTGTTTTGTACCTTTAAGAATGGGTATTTTTTGTGAAACATATGTTCCTACCTTAATATAAGCCAACGTTCCTTTGTATAAATGTTCAATTAGATTTACAAATGCATCCGAGAAGTTTGTGCACTTCATTAAGGTGAACAGATAGTCCCAACTTACTGAATCAAATGCTGAACTTATATCAAGACTAATAAGTGTTAAATCTTTCTTTTTCCTATTTGCAAAATCTATTAATGTTAAAGTTCTTCTTATATTATCAAAAGTATTTCTATTTACAATGAAGCCTGTCTGATCTATATCTATAATGCCGGGAATGATTGTCTTCAATCTATCAGCAAAGATATTCATAAACATTTTATAATCAACATTAAGTAATGAGATGGGCGATTAGAAGAACATCTAGTTGGATCTTTATTAGGTTTTAAAATTGGCGAAATAAATGTATATTGCCAAGATGGGGGGGTTATTAACTCAAGTTTGGGCCAAAATAAAAACCTTATGTATTAATGAATATGTATTTTTAGAAAGGATTTTATATATCTCTGGTATAATACCATCATTACCCGGTGCTTTGTTTGATTTAAGCTTATTTATTTGTGTAATAACTTCTGTATATGAAATACTCTTGTCCAATAGTTTAATCTGTTGTTTATTAAGCTTTTTATTAATATTTGTGGTTATAAACTCCTTTATTTTATCTTTAGGTTCCATGTTAATATTATTATGGTTAATTTTGTGAAAGTGATTTCTAAATTCATCTAGTATTTCTCGTATACTAGAAACATTCTTCTTTTTCCTTAGAGAAGAGATTTCTTTGATATGGTTTTGTTTATTCAACCTTTTTGTTTTATTTTTAAGTCTATGTAAGTATTTGGGGCTTATTGAATAAGACAAAAACTTGTATTTCTCTAAAGTTATTTTAACTTTATGAGTTAAAATTTCTTTGTATTTCTCATTTAGTTTGTTTATTTCTTCAATAACTTTCTTGTCCATAATATTTTCTTTATTATTATGTTTATAAGAGTCTAATTTACTTTGAATATCTAACAATTCCATATCCCAAGATTTCCTTTTATTATTATACCATCTGATACTTTGTCCATATAGATATGATTTTAAGGCATCCCAAACATAAACAATGGAGACTTCAGGAGTGTTATTTATGTCTAAAAATGTTTTACTTCTGAAAGTATATATTCTTTATAGTCTTTTAGTTGAGTTAAGTATGCTGGTATCCTTTTGATCTGAACATTATGAGTATTTTTATCATGAATTCAAAAACAATTGAATTATGATCAGATATAGGACATGAAATGATTTTGGAATTAATTAAATCTGTTACCATCTGGTTAGAAATAAAGACCCTATCTATTTTTGAATAAGTTTTGTATCTGTTAGAAAAAAGGTGTATGGTAATGATTTTGAATCTATCTGATTATTAATATAATTCAAATGATAAGAATTAGCAAAATCCTTTAAATGTTTTGCATTAGATGTAATTCTTCTCTTTCCTATAGTGGTAGTATCACTTTCATGTAGTATACAATTAAAGTCACCAGCTAAAATAATATCTCCTATAGAGAATGATATGATCTTATCAAGATGATGTTTCACTGTATTAATACCAATTCCAGGTATCCAATATACATTAATTAAAGTGTAAGTCTTCCCATTAATTTGTATTGTAACCATACAAAACATTCCTTTGTCATCCTGATAAGACTTAATGGTTTTAGGAATGGGCATACTTTTATTCCATAAAATAGACACTCCTCTTTTTTCTGAGTGTGCTCTGAACTAACCAATACTGTATATTTGTTTGTGGCTAGTTTATCAATATCTTTTTTCAAGAGATGGGTTTCTTGTAGGAAGACTAAGTTGGCCTTATGTAAATTAATGTATCTTATTAGGCTTGCCCTTTTACATGGATTATTCAATCCATTAATGTTTAAAGAAATTCCTTTTAAAGATGTCATTTGGCATTTTTAAAACTTAAGAATCTTATGATCAAAATAACAAATAACAAGATAAGTAATGTTACATCTCCTCCTTTAGGTGTACCTTTAAATATAGCTGTATTTATTGAATCTCTTATGGGATTTCGTATAGGATTCAATTTTGTTTGTAGTGACAATGAATGTACAAAATATATTGTGGATGTCAAAACTATATACAAATAACAATGAACAAGTGAAAATAATGTAAGGATTAAACCTTGCATCCAGCCTGGAGTTATAAACTCCAACTTAGAGTAGCATTTACCACTCAAGTTAACCCCCTACCCTAAGCAGCAGTACGTCAGCTACCACCTTATCAATTTAATACTAGTTATATTTAACTGAAGTTAACAGTTTTCAATTCAATTATCTAGCAAGACAAGATTACACATTTGGTAAAACAGCATCATATAAACTAAAATAAACCCTTTTTTTTTTTTTTTTTTTTTTTAAAAAACTGTTCATACTACCATATACATCCATGTAATATAACACACTTGTATTTTCATAGATTCATAGATAAGTACTAGGCTAACTGCCCTTGCAAGCCATTTTAAGCCTAGCCAATTATCCCTTATGAGACTCAAACCCTGCACCTTGTCTTTGTAAGACAAACACCTTAACCATTAGGCCACCCTCCCAACCCCAAATAATCTTGATGTTAGAAATCAAGAGGAGAGAAAAATAAGTTCTAACATTCATTTAAATCAAAAGCTTTGGCTAATATGATTCAGACATTACATATATTAGGATGCATCTATTTTCTGTCATGTAAATACAGTTAACAGCTTCCAAAAAAAACCTTGAATTGCTTGTATATGAGCATTTACTCAAACTCATTATTGCCAATAGAATAAAATATTGTATTCATAGAAATTGTTATAAATCATACTTCATAGTTAAGCAGATTCTCAGAAACATTTATATACATATCTACATACACACACATACACACACACACACACACACACACACACACACACACACATATATATATATATACATACATACACACATACACACACATATACACATATACATATATATACATATATATACACATGCATACACACACACACACATACACACACACACACACACACACACACATACACATACACACACACACACACACACACACACACACATACACACAAACACACACACACACATACACACACACACACACACACACACATACATATATATATATATATATATATCTGATCTCACTGAGTTGTATCTTTACTGAGCACCATCTTACATTGCTGACCCTTCAATAAATCTGTCTTCTTTATACAAAATAATGCACAGCAAACACATTTTAGTAACCAGATTTTACAAACATGCTATACTACTGCTTTAAAATATATCACATGACAATTTCTTCCAGTATAGAGTTATAAAATTATTTATGCTTGTCAATCAGATGAATTAAATGAGTTATAGTAATGTATATGTTTGGGACATAGGTTTTTAACACATATTATTAATCTGCTATTCCTGTATCTGTGATGTGTCAGTGTGATATCTAGGTCAAAGGTGAGACCAGCTGCTTTCAGCTTCTCTGTGAGAATTCTGAGAGTTGAAGCTTTTGAAGTAGCTCATGGAAACTGTGTATGAGACAGCCCACATCCCAGATTGTCTCTCTTAACATTTTGGCGGGAAACTTATTAAAAACTAGTGACAAACATTCATTTAGCAGTGTAAATGCATCTAAACATGACAGAACCTTCACAATGCATTCTACAGGTTATTACAGACTCTATGTAAGTGAAATCAAGCCCAAAATTATTAATAAGTAACAAAACTCAACACCTTTGTCCCAACTCAACTCCTATGCGAATCTTATTATTTACTGTGTCTATATGATCAAAAGCATTTCTATACATTAACAAAGAAAAGAAAAAGAGAGTAGAAAGCAAAAGGGTGTAAGGCAGAAATAAAAAAAAAATGTAAGAGAAAGCTATAAGAAGTATATACAATAGAATATTACTTACTGTTTATATTAATAGAGTTAAAAATAAAACATATTATTTACTATTATTTAGTTCTAATTATTATTAGTTTAAGCATGACAGATTATTTACAAACAAGCATAAGCAGTGTAATCAAGAAAGTATAATTAGGTAGTGTCATTCCTGTATCTGTGATGTGTCAGTGTGATATCTAGGTCAAAGGTGAGACTAGCTGCTTTCAGCTTCTCTGTGAGAATTCTGAGAGTTGAAGCTTTTGAAGTAGCTCATGGACACTGTGCATGAGACAGCCCACATCCCAGATTGTCTCTCTTAACATTTTGGCAGGAAACTTATTAAAAACTAGTGACAGACATTCATTTAGCAGTGTAAATGCATCTAAACATGACAAAACCATCACAATGCATTCTACAGGTTATTATAGACTCTATGTAAGTGAAATCAAGCCCAAAATTATTAATAAGTAACAAAACTCAACATTTTTGTCCCAACTCAACTCCTATGCAAATCTTATTATTTACTGTGTCTATATGATCAAAAGCATTTCTATATATTAATAAAGAAAAGAAAAGAGAGTAGAAAGTAAAAGGGTGTAAGGCAGAAATAAAAAAAATGTAAGAGAAAGCTATAAGAAGTATATACAATAGAATGTTACTTACTGTTTATATTGATAGAGTTAAAAATAAAACATATTATTTACTATTATTTAGTTCTAATTATTATTAGTTAAAGCATGACAGATTATTTACAAACAAGCATAAGCAGTGTAATCAAGAAAGTATAATTAGGAATAGCATTTGAAGAACATATAAACTTTTAAAGGAAAAAAAAAAATGTATCAAATTACTGACCTTATTTTTCCTCTTCAGAAAGAGAAACAAGTGGGGGCGTGGCCAAGGATGAACACAGGATAGCAGCAGATTTCTTCAGCTCCACCAATTTTATTACATTGGCAGGAATTAATTACTTAAAAAATTAATTTTTGAAGTAATTTTCTTTCTAAATATGGTTGTTTTATATAGTTCTTGAACTATATCTAAAAAAGAAAGGAAATCTTAATAATATTCCTGTCAGAAATTACTTTGGAAATTTTCCTGTCAGTTTATCAGTCTGAAATGAGTTCCAGTAAGACAAATTCTCAAGACTCCAGCATCAAGAAAGAACTTCAGTCTCTGATAATTATAGTCCAGCAACTTACTGCTAAGATGGATAAAATGGATACTAAAATAGACACTTTCATAGAAAAACTACAAAACAAATAGACTTGTTACATATGGACCTGCAACAACAGAAGATCCAGATGACAGGCATAGAAGAAGCTGTGAATGACATGGAAAATAGAATACAAGAAGAGGAAATCAACATTGAGTTTCTGCTGAAACAAAATACACATTTATAAACAAAGCTGGATGACCTGGAAAATAGATCTAGGCAATAACATTAGGATTTTTGGACTGCCAGAAAATATTGAAGGTAACAATATTACTTCTTTTTAACAACATGGCTCCCTAAAACTTTAGATTTACCAGAAGCATTCTCTTTTGGTATCGAAGAGCACATAGATCTATAGCTAATACTAACTCTAACAAAAACTATCCTAGATCAGTTATAGTTAGATTTCTATCATCTTTTGATAAAGAGATGGTTCTTAAATCTGCTTGGGCTAAAACTCCTGTTAAGATTAATGAAACAACTGTGCATTTTGACAATGACTATTCTTCCATGGTATTAGCTAAAAGAAAAGTTTTTCTGCCACTAATAAGGGAGCTTAAAAAAGCACAGTTTAAAACATACCTTCTGTTTCCTGCCAAGCTTAAAATCTTCCTTCCTGATGGTCCTAAAATTTCCGATGACTTAGACTCTGCTTTACTGTTTATCAAAAAAAATAAGATTTTGGAAAAAATAGAAGAAATGGAATGGGCTAGTCCTTCGTTAAAGAGACTGGCAACTGAAACTTCGTGGAAGACTTCAGAGAAGAAGAAGAGATTAAAAAACAAATGATTTGTACTATGTTTTTTTTCTCTCTCTCATCATTTTATTTTATTATTAATCTTTTTGAATATAGTTCCTGCATTTCCAAGAAGCAACAAATATTTTGAAAAATATTTAATCAAAGTTATTCTCTGTGTGCAAAGAAATGTTTTGTTTCATAACTAGTCAAAACATCTGGAGATTTAATGGCAAGCTGTGATTTAACTTGTTTCTCTTTCTGAAGAGGAAAAATAAGGTCAGTAATTTGATACATTTTTTTTTCCTTTAAAAGTTTATATGTTCTTCAAATGCTATTCCTAATTATACTTTCTTGATTACACTGCTTATGCTTGTTTGTAAATAATCGGTCATGCTTTAACCAATAATAATTAGAACTAAATAATAGTAAATATGTTTTATTTTTAACTCTATTAATATAAACAGTAAGTAACATTCTATTGTATATACTTCTTATAGCTTTCTCTTACATTTTTTTTTATTTCTGCCTTACACCCTTTTACTTTCTACTCTCTTTTCTTTTCTTTATTAATATATAGAAATGCTTTTGATCATATAGACACAGTAAATAATAAGATTTGCATAGGAGTTGAGTTGGGACAAAAATGTTGAGTTTTGTTACTTATTAATAATTTTGGGCTTGATTTCACTTACATAGAGTCTGTAATAACCTGTAGAATGCATTGTGAAGGTTTTGTCATGTTTAGATGCATTTAATGTGCTAAATGAATGTTTGTCACTAGTTTTTAATAAGTTTCCCACCAAAATGTTAAGAGAGACAATCTGGGATGTAGGCTGTGTCATGCACAGTGTCCATGAGCTACTTCAAAAGCTTCAACTCTCAGAATTCTCACAGAGAAGCTGAAAGCAGCTAGTCTCACCTTTGACCTAGATATCACACTGACACATCACAGATACAGGAATGACACTACCTAATTATACTTTCTTGATTACACTGCTTATGCTTGTTTGTAAATAATCTGTCATGCTTTAACTAATAATAATTTGAACTAAATAATAGTAAATAATATGTTTTATTTTTAACTCTATTAATATAAACAGTAAGTAATATTCTATTGTATATACTTCTTATAGCTTTCTCTTACATTTTTTTATTTCTGCCTTACACCCTTTTACTTTCTACTCTCTTTTCTTTTCTTTATTAATATATAGAAATACTTTTGATCATATAGACACAGTAAATAATAAGATTTGCATAGGAGTTGAGTTGGGACAAAAATGTTGAGTTTTGTTAATTATTAATAATTTTGGGCTTGATTTCACTTACATAGAGTCTGTAATAACCTGTAGAATGCATTGTGAAGGTTTTGTCATGTTTAGATGCATTTACACTGCTAAATGAATGTTTGTCACTAGTTTTAATAAGTTTCCCGCCAAAATGTTAAGAGAGACAATCTGGGATGTGGGCTGTCTCATGCACGGTGTCCATGAGCTACTTCAAAAGCTTCAACTCTCAGAATTCTCACAGAGAAGCTGAAAGCAGCTGGTCTCACCTTTGACCTAGATATCACACTGACACATCACAGATACAGGAATAGCAGATTAATAATATGTGTTAAAACCTATGTCCCAAACATATACATTACTATAACTCATTTAATTCATCTGATTGACAAGCATAAATAATTTTATAACTCTATACTGGAAGAAATTGTCATGTGATATATTTTAAAGCAGTAGTATAGCATGTTTGTAAAATCTGGTTACTAAAATGTGTTTGCTGTGCATTATTTTGTATAAAGCAGACAGATTTATTGAAGGGACAGCAATGTAAGATGGTGCTCAGTAAAGATACAACTCAGTGAGATCATATATATATATATATATATATATATATATATATATATATATGTGTGTGTGTGTGTGTGTATGTGTGTGTGTGTATGTGTGTGTGTGTGTTTGTGTGTATGTGTGTGTGTGTGTGTGTGTGTGTGTGTGTGTGTGTGTGTGTGTGTGTGTGTGTGTGTGTGTGTGTGTGTATGTGTGTGTGTGTGTGTGTGTGTGTGTGTGTGTGTGTGTATATATATATATATATATATATATATATGTGTATATGTGTGTGTATGTGTATATTTATATATATACGTATATGTGTGTGTGTGTGTGTATGTGTGTGTGTGTGTGTGTATGTGTGTGTATGTAGATATGTATATAAATGTTTCTGAGAATCTGCTTAACTATGAAGTATGATTTATAACAATTTCTATGAATACAATATTTTATTCTACTGGCAATAATGAGTTTGAGTAAATGCTCATATACAAGCAATTCAAGGTTTTTTGGAAGCTGTTAACTGTATTTACATGACAGAAAATAGATGCATCCTAATATATGTAATGTCTGAATCATATTAGCCAAAGTTTTTGATTTAAATGAATGTTAGAACTTATTTTTCTCTCCTCTTGATTTCTAACATCAAGATTATTTGAATGCTATTTGCATACAAGTGTTTTATATTACATGGATGTATATAGTAGTATGAACAGTTTCTAAAAAAAAAAAAAAAAAAAAAAAAAGGTTTATTTTAGTTTATATGATGCTGTTTTACCAAATGTGTAATCTTGTCTTGCTAGATAATTGAATTGAAAACTGTTAACTTTAGTTAAATATAACTAGTATTAAATTGATAAGGTGGTAGCTGACGTACTGCTGCTTAGGGTAGGGGGTTAACTTGAGTGGTAAATACTACTCTAAGTTGGAGTTTACAACTCCAGGCTGGATGCAAGGTTTAATCCTTACATTATTTTCACTTGTTCATTGTTATTTGTATATAGTTTTGACATCCACAATATATTTTGTACATTCATTGTCACTACAAACAAAATTGAATCCTATACAACATCCCATAAGAGATTCAATAAATACAGCTATATTTAAAGGTACACCTAAAGGAGGAGATGTAACATTACTTATCTTGTTATTTGTTATTTTGATCATAAGATTCTTAAGTTTTAATAATGCCAAATGACATCTTTAAAAGGAATTTCTTTAAACATTAATGGACTGAATAATCCATGTAAAAGGGCAAGCCTAATAAGATACATTAATTTACATAAGGCCAACTTAGTCTTCCTACAAGAAACCCATCTCTTGAAAAAAAGATATTGATAAACTAGCCACAAACAAATATACAGTATTGGTTAGTTCAGAGCATACTCAGAAAAAAAGAGGAGTGACTATTTTATGGAATAAAAGTATGCCCATTCCTAAAACCATTAAGTCTTATCAGGATGACAAAGGAATGTTTTGTATGGTTACAATACAAATTAATGGGAAGACTTACACTTTAATTAATGTATATTGGATACCTGGAATTGGTATTAATACAGTGAAACATCATCTTGATAAGATCATATCATTCTCTATAGGAGATATTATTTTAGCTGGTGACCTTAATTGTATACTACATGAAAGTGATACTACCACTATAGGAAAGAGAAGAATTACATCTAATGCAAAACATTTAAAGGATTTTGCTAATTCTTATCATTTGAATTATATTAATAATCAGATAGATTCAAAATCATTACCATACACCTTTTTTTATAACAGATACAAAACTTATTCAAAAATAGATTGGGTCTTTATTTCTAACCAGATGGTAACATATTTAATTAATTCCAAAATCATTTCATGTCCTACATCTGATCATAATTCAATTGTTTTTGAATTCATGATAAAAATACTCATAATGTTCAGATCAAAAGGATACCAGCATACTTAACTCAACTAAAAGACTATAAAGAATATATACTTTCAGAAGTAAAACATTTTTTAGACATAAATAACACTCCTGAAGTCTCCATTGTTTATGTTTGGGATGCCTTAAAATCATATCTATATGGACAAAGTATCAGATGGTATAATAATAAAAGGAAATCTTGGGATAAGGAATTGTTAGATATTCAAAGTAAATTAGACTCTTATAAACATAATAATAAAAAAATATTATGGACAAGAAAGTTATTGAAGAAATAAACAAACTAAATGAGAAATACAAAGAAATTTTAACTCATAAAGTTAAAATAACTTTAGAGAAATACAAGTTTCTGACTTATTCAATAAGCCCCAAATACTTACATAGACTTAAAAATAAAACAAAAAGGTTGAATAAACAAAACCATATCAAAGAAATCTTTTCTCTAAGGAAAAAGAAGAATGTTTCTAGCATACCAGAAATACTAGATGAATTTAGAAATCACTTTCACAAAATTAACCATAATAATATTAACATGGAACCTAAAGATAAAATAAAGGAGTTTATAACCACAAATATGAATAAAAAGCTTAATAAACAACAGATTAAACTATTGGACAACAGTATTTCATATACAGAAGTTATTACACAAATAAATAAGCTTAAATCAAACAAAGCACCGGGTAATGATGGTATTATACCAGAGATATATAAAATCCTTTCTAAAAATACATATTCATTAATACATAAGGTTTTTATTTTGGCCCAAACTGAGTTAATAACCCCCCCATCTTGGCAATATACATTTATTTCGCCAATTTTAAAACCTAATAAAGATCCAACTAGATGTTCTTCATATCAGCCCATCTCATTACTTAATGTTGATTATAAAATGTTTATGAATATCTTTGCTGATAGATTGAAGACAATCATTCCCGGCATTATAGATATAGATCAGACAGGCTTCATTGTAAATAGAAATACTTTTGATAATATAAGAAGAACTTTAACATTAATAGATTTTGCAAATAGGAAAAAGAAAGATTTAACACTTATTAGTCTTGATATAAGTTCAGCATTTGATTCAGTAAGTTGGGACTATCTGTTTACCTTAATGAAGTGCACAAACTTCTCGGATGCATTTGTAAATCTAATTGAACATTTATACAAAGGAATGTTGGCTTATATTAAGGTAGGAACATATGTTTCACAAAAATACCCATTCTTAAAGGTACAAAACAAGGATGTCCACTTTCTCCACTATTATTCACTTTAGTAATGGAGCCTTGGGCTAATTTGATCAGAAAAAGTACTGACATAGAGGGTTTTGAAATTGATGAAAATACAACATCAAAATTCAACTTTTGCAGATGATGTTCTAATTACATCAGCAGGATCTAATTCTTCTATACAGTCTCTATTTGATAACATGATGAATTTTAAAAGTATTTCTGGTTTAATATTCAATGAAGAAAAACTAAAATACTACCTATATATACACGAAAAATATTCTCATTAGTGATTTTACTAAATATGTACCCAATTCAGGTCAGATAACTTATTTAGGTATAATACTATCTAAAGATATTAAATCTATTATATATAATAATTATAATACCTGTTTTCTTAATATACAAAATCTTTTTAATACCTGGAATAATATGTTTTTACTATGGAGGAGAGACTTACAATTATTAAAATGATAATATTCCCCAAGATTTTATACTTAATACAATCAATAATACTTCCACCTACAAAAATAATTATCAAGAAACTGAACACACTAATGTTAAATTTCTTATGGGCACCTAATAGACCTAGGATTGCATTAAAGAAACATACTAATAGCTGGTCTCAAGGGGTATTTCTTTTCCAGACTTTAATTTATATACTATCTCTTCTATTGTAAAAGTTATTACTTTATTAATAGATCAGTCATATGTCACAAAATGGAAAGATTATTGGGAGCTAATTAGTATACACTTCATGAAAATCTCCTTAACACATAAAAATATGATTGTAAATAACTCCATGTTATGGTTACTAAAGGAATTTTGTACTTCACCTATTACACCTAAACATATGGTTTGTTACCCATTAAATATTATTATTAGTTATCGTAACTTTATATTCATGCACCCTAAGTATAGGGAATGGAATTTTATTGTATTTCCTATAATGTATACTCAGGGTATGCTTTTGTCATCTACTTCTGAAGGAACTCATTTAGCTATAGATAATGATCTAAAGTACTGGTATCAGTTGATATCTGATAATAAAGTTAAAAATCTAGATTTCTTAAAACAAGAATTTGATCTAAGAGAAACTTGCTGGTTAGAGGTTCAGACCTTTAGACAACATCTCATTAATAAAATAGATTTAATGTCTATAACTGTTAAAGAATCTATTCCAACACTGATTGATTACTTGATATTAAATTTACAACATAAAGTTTCTGATAAAGGTAAACTTTCATACGTACATTATGTTATCAGACAAGAAACTTTTTACAGTGTAGATTCATACTGGAATTATTTCACTTCTATTAATGGGGACCCACCAAATCAACAAGATAAACAATATATATTGGAATCTGCTTATAGAACTACGTCTTCCATTGTCTGGAGACTTTATACATGGAAATTTTTACATAGATCTTTTTATACACCTTTGATGATGAATAAAATAAATAATAAAGATAATCTATGTAAGAGATGTAATGTAGAAATTAATGCTGACTGGGCTCATATGTTTTATGACTGTATAAAATTGAAAGAATACTGGAAGTCAGTTAATGAATTTTTGCAGGCTCTTTTTACAGATAATTTCATTATTTCTAAATCTCTTATATTATTCAACACACCTGTACCTCAAAGTGTTAAAAGGTTAAGCTTCCCTTGTTATGGTCTATTCTAGCAGTGGCTAGGAAAATAATAACTAGAAATTGGATTTCAGATACACCTCCTTCGTTCAATGAATTTAAAAATGTTATGAATATAGTGTGCCATATGGAAATAAACACAATTAGGACTAGAACAAACAGAGAAACATCTTATTTTATTGTATGGGATAATTTACAAAATTTGTTAAAAAAATTTTAATTTCAATAGCATGGTATTTTAGTTTAATTAATTGATCTGATTGTAGTGGATGTCTTTGTAAATACTTTAGTTGTTTTGTTGAATATTATAATAATACCTATTTTTAATTACTTGTATAAAATTGTTATGATATTTCTCTTATATGTTAAAACAATAAGCCTGTTTTGAAAAAAAAAAGAAAGAGAAACAAGTTAAATCACAGCTTGCCATTAAATCTCCAGATATTTTGACTAGTTATGAAACAAAACATTTCTTTGCACACAGAGAATAACTTTGATTAAATCTTTTTCAAAATATTTGTTGCTTCTTGGAAATGCAAGAACTATATTTAAAAAGATTAATAATAAAATAAAATGATGAGAGAGAAATTAAAAACATAGTACAAATCATTTGTTTTTTAGTCTCTTCTTCTTCTCTGAAGTCTTCCACGAAGTTTCAGTTGCCAGTCTCTTTAACGAAGGACTAGCCCATTCCATTTCTTCTATTTTTTCCAAAATCTTATTTTTTTTATAAACAGTAAAGCAGAGTCTAAGTCATCGAAAATTTTAGGACCATCAGGAAGGAAGATTTTAAGCTTGGCTGGAAACAGAAGGTATGTTTTAAACTGTGCTTTTTAAGCTCCCTTATTAGTGGCAGAAAAACTTTTCTTTTAGCTAATACCATGGAAGAATAGTCATTGTCAAAACGCACAGTTGTTTCATTAATCTTAACAGGAGCTTTAGCCCAAGCAGATTTAAGAACCATCTCTTTATCAAAAGATGATAGAAATCTAACTATAACTGATCTAGGATAGTTTTTGTTAGAGTTAGTATTAGCTATAGATCTATGTGCTCTTCGATACCAAAGAGAATGCTTCTGATAAATCTATACTCTTAGGAGCCCATGTTGTTAAAAAAGAAGTAATATTGTTACCTTCAATATTTTCGCCTAGATCTATTTTCCAGGTCATCCAGCTTTGTTTGTAAATGTGTATTTTGTTTCAGCAGAAACTCAATGTTGATTTCCTCTTCTTGTATTCTATTTTCCATGTCATTCACAGCTTCTTCTATGCCTGTCATCTGGATCTTCTGTTGTTGCAGGTCCATATGTAACAAGTCTATTTGTTTTGTAGTTTTTTCTATGAAAGTGTCTATTTTAGTATCCATTTTATCCATCTTAGCAGTAAGTTGCTGGGCTATAATTATCAGAGACTGAAGTTCTTTCTTGATGCTGGAGTCTTGGGAATTTGTCTTACTGGAACTCATTTCAGAATGATAAACTGACAGGAAAATTTCCAAAGTAATTTCTGACAGGAATATTATTAAGATTTCCTTTCTTTTTTAGATATAGTTCAAGAAGTATATAAAACAAACATATTTAGAAAGAAAATTACTTCAAAAATTAATTTTTTAAGTAATTAATTCCTGTCAATGTAATGAAATTGGTGGAGCTGAAGAAATCTGCTGCTATCCTGTGTTCATCCTTGGCCACGCCCCGTTCTCTATTAGAACATCTAATGTGTAATGCACTCTTGTTATCAGTCCATATTATTGGCTTGTGCCTGCAATGCCAATTTCTCTGTACTATACCATACTGCAATTTTTTACAAACTAAAAGACTCAATGCAACATAGATAAATTAAGTAAATAAGGCCCAAGGCTCTTCATTGCATAGTTGCATCAACACTCAGAATATGAAGCCAAAGAGATCACTGGTATCTAATCAGAGGAGCCAGACAAAGGGAAGTGATTGTTGCATTTCCCAGTCTTTCATGATCTTCTCCAAGACTGAGACCTCATAGCTGGAGACATAGGACCTATTGGGGAGTTGTGGCTTGGCCCTACTGAAAAAGGAATATATATATATATATATATATATATATATATATATATATATATATATATATATATATATATCTACATACACACACAAACACACACACACACACACACACACACACACACACACACACACACACACACACCACAGATAGATAGATATAGATATAGAAATATAGATATATTGTTTTCTATGTTTTACAAAACTGGGAATGTCATTATTCTGGTTAGTGATCTGTGCTGTAGCCCATTCCAATGGAATTTCAATGCTTTTTGGTAGTTATGGCTCCTATTCAGAGCTGATGCTACTACTTAGCTCTTTTTCAGACAAGGTCATATCACATTGGCCTGCACCCTAGTGGCAGGAGTGTGCAGTTAGAATTTGTCTGATCGAAGACTGCTGGAACGGGGCTCTGTTTTTAGCTTTTTATTGGTTAATTTGTTTAAATCAGTTTGCTCATTTGCTATGGTTATATTAAAAAAAAATAAAAATACACTTTATGCATCACCGCTTAGCTAGGGTTAAAGTATTCCCGGCACCATAAAGTCTGCTTTTAAAATTTTCCCTTAGAACTAGCCAGTTTTTAGTTTTAGTACTCAAATCTGTTTCTTTGAACTCAACACTTGTTCAGAACTTGTTGTAAGCACTAGATAAGCTACAAATTACTACAGCACTCAACTTTCCTCACTTGTCTAGAGCAAAAACAGTTTTTAGAACTTAATAAATAAGCACCTATCCAGGCATGTCTAAGGATCAGCTCCCGGTGTTTTCTCTTGTCTACCTGATGAATCTGGGCATCTTGGGGCAATGCAGCAATTGCCTCATGTACACAGACAACCCTCTCCTCTTTCCACCCAACACTACAACTTGTGAGAGATGCACTTATATAGCCAAACTGGAAGCAGAGCTCCCTTCACCCAAGACTGGAAAAGACAGTCAAGAGGAGAAGGTAAACACTTGCACCACACCACACTCATCATATAGTCCATCAAAACCTACACCACCAAAACACACACATAGCAACACAAAACACACACCTACATTCGCAGAGGCTCTCAATAAAAATCTGCTTAAGCAAAAGAGACCTCCAAAGCAGAAACGCGTGCAACCTCCACCCCCCCAACACAACCCAAATGGCACATAGCTCACAAACTCAGTTTGCACTCAACCACAGCCCATAAAGCATAACAATGTACCCAACATTCTAATCATAGGTGACTCTATAGTCAGGCACACTGATGTTCCACTCATCAGGCTAAACAAAGAGAAAGTTACTGTCAGCTGCCTGTTGGGTGCCAGGATCCGTCATATAATGCACGCACTCAGGTCACTCCACAACAAGTACAAACATGACTCTGTCATTGTCCATGTTGGTGTGAATGACCTGAGACATACCTCCCTGGACTACATGAAAAGAGACATGGATGAGCTCTCTAATCTTGTAACCCAGGCAGGTATGACCCTAGCCCTGAGTAGCATCCTGCCATCACCCAGAATGATACCACAGTACAAGGACAAAATGATTGATTTCAACAATTGGCTAAGCTTCTGGTGTCATTCTAATGGGGTCCAGTATCTGTCTGCCTGGGATGACATGATCAACAGACCACAATGCTTTGCCAGAGATGGCCTGCACCTGTTGCCCCTGGGATTCTGGATACTGGCTAAGGCTCTTGACAACCCTATAGTGCCTTTTTTAGGCAAGGTTCAAATGACAAATTCACCACCATAACAGGTACAAGCAAGCAAAATCTGAGGGTAATGCTACTCAATGCTAGAAGTCTAAACCTCAAAATGCATTCACTCGAGGCACTACTTAAAATGGAGAACATCGACATCTGTGCAGTGACAGAGACCTGGTTCAAGGCTTCAGAGAGCACCCCTGTATTACCAGGCTATAATTCATACCACACCTTTCGGCCACCTAACCTGGATCGAAACACTAAAGATGGAGGCTTGTCCATTTTCATTAAGGATATCCACACGTCCAGGCTAGTTGCTCAGCATAATGCATCCGAGATTATCCAAGTGCAACTAACTCTGGGCAAGACCGCAATCCAAATTGTAACTTGCTACAGATCCCCCACCATGCCCCAGGATTCCCACTCCCCATTTCTTGATACACTGGAAAATATTAGGGTACAACCCAACACCCTAAACTACTCCACCATTAACTGGGAAAACTACTCATGTACCAACTCTTTTGCTCAACGTTTTCTGGAATTCATAAATTCCAATGCCTTGGATCAACTTATCCACACCCCTACCAGGGGCTGCAATATCCTACACCTGGTCATTACCAACATGGGTGACCAGTGTTCCACACTAGAGGGCAATTCCTCATTGGCCAGATCTGACTACAAGCCAATCAGCTTAGACATCTACATCCCGCCCCCCACTCCCCATTAGGGAAACCATCGTAAAGAATTTCTCCAAAACCAACTTCACGTTTTTTAAGACAGAAGTGGCAAACTTCATGACACCCATGCAGATAGACAATAGAGGTACAACTGCTGAATCCAACACAAATGCACTTTATAAGCGCTTACACAAGTGCATGGATCGTGCAATCCCTAACAGAACCAAGATGCTATCCTCCAAAAAAAGGAAGCCAATCTGGTGGTTCCCTGCCATAAACAAATTCTACAACAGAAGAAAGAAACTGTTGCAAAAAAAGAGTAAAATCCCATGACTGGAAGAACTTCCTGGACAGCCTCACTAAGAAGCTGAGATCCCTCATAAAATCCTCCAAAGCTAGTTATGAAAACAAAATTGTCACTGATTCTAAAGACACCCACAAAACATTCTATAACTATGTCAAGAATCTCAAAGGCAACACTCAGATCTGCTCTGAGTTACAGCACAATGGCACTAAATATACAGAACCAACTGATATTGCCAACATCCTGGCAGACAGGTTCAGTGCTAACGTTATCCCCCCACACCCAAAAGGGCCCATCTCTATACCAGAAGAATGCAAAGTTTCTGTAATCACAGCTGCACAGGTAAAAAACACACTATCCAAAGCCAAGAACACAGCATCCATGGGACCTGACAACATTCCAGGCTGCATTCTACATGAACTACAGAATGAACTGGCACTCCACCTAAGCACCATGTTCAATCATAGCCTCACCTCAGGCTTTGTGCCCACTGAATGGTGCACAGTGATGGTTATCCCACTCCACAAAGGGGGAGCCACCACAGACCCCGGGAACTACTACCCCATTAGCCTAATGAGCCTGGTCTGCAAGGCCATGGAATGTATCATCATGGAACTTATAAACAAAGACATTGGTAAACTCCAAACTCTGGACCCCACTCAGTTTGGGTTTGTAAAAGGCAGATCATGTCTCGTAAACCTGATTGACTTCTTTGAAGCAGTCACCAAAGCGTAGACGAGGGTAAGGTGGTTCATACAGCCTATTTAGATCTTACCAAGGCTTTTGACACCACCTCCCACTTTGTAATTATAGATAAACTCACTAAACTAGGTATAAATCCCTATGTCACAAGATGGGTTGCCAACTGGTTCACTGACAGAACCCACACTGTGAAAGTAGCAGAGTCCAAATCTGACTTCAGACCAGTGACAAGTGGAGTACCACAGGGTTCAGTCCTGGGTCCTCTCCTGTTTGGTATCTACTTTTCTGAATACAGGCTAACACAGAAGGTCTTTGGCTAATGCAGTTCACAGATGACTGCAAACTAGGAGCCATAATTGAAACTCTTAACGATGTGGACATCCTACAAAAGGGCCTCACTGAGACAGATGCCTGGTGTCAAAGCCATGGCCTCAAGCTCAATGCCAAAAAGTGCATTGTCATCCCCTTTGGCAAAAACTCTGTACCCATGAGCTACCACATCAGTGGCAGTCTACTTAACACCAAAAGTGTGATAAGAGACCTTGGGACCCAGATGGACAGTAGTCTCTCCTTTGATAATCACATCACCACAGTAGTCAGGAAATCCTTCTATTCATCACAAAAGGTTTCTCATCCAGGAAAAAAGAGGTCATTGTTCCCCTCTAGTCACTCATTAGACCCATTAGGGAGTACAATGCCCCTTTTGGTATGTACCTCACAAGACATCTACAACAACTGGAAAGGCTGCAGAAATACCTCACAAAGAGGATTACCAGCCTCAAACAGATGCCCTATACAGACCGTCTCAAAAAACTCCAGCTTTACTCCATCGCATATCACCTACTCAGAGGCAATCTCTGCCTAGCATACAAAGCTATGTCAAACCCAGAGCTGTTGGACATGCTCCACTTAAAGAAGTCCCAATCCCTCCGAGCTACATGCTCTAGGGACCTAAACCTTGTCACCACAATAAATAGAACATGCTGGATGGATAGATTCCTGTCCCAGAGACTTCCCATACTCTGGAACAGGCTACCCATCTATATCAAACAAAGCTCCTTATTAGCACTTTTCAAGAGAAATCTTGATGACTGGATGGGAAATAGGAAATTCACCCCGGGTATCACCTATGTGGCTCTGCTTGACAGGGGCACAGAAAAATAATTTTCTTGGGTGGCGAAAGCCAGGGTACATTTTTGGCTAGGCTTGTATGGTCGATAGCCTAGTACCTACCTATGAATCTATGGCCTCTGTTGAAGCATTGGTCGCTGGTTAGATCCTCCTCTACTACCTTCTACATGTCATTGTCTCCATGCTTGGCTGCATGTACAGAATGTACTATATGATCAGCATGACTTCCTATCAGAACATCTGCGGGCATATTATCTAACACTGCCACCTGCTTGTCTTCCTGCCTCCTTTCTGAAGTCCAAGTGAACCCTGTTCAGTGGCACCTGAAAATGAATCCCTCTTGTGGCCCTAATGTTGATTACCTGGGCAAGTAGTGCAGTTCTCAAACAAATGCAGGTTTAACATTGTCTGCAAGAGTTCATTTACCCCTTACCAGGATAGCATACAGTCCAGAGTAATAATCTGGAGCATCTGTAGTTCCAAGACAAGCCACTGCTACCATGATGCTATCTCTATTAACTTTCTCAGCTGCTTTTTGTTCTTCATTCTGTCATTGTAGGCACATTGACTGTACGTGCTCCACTGGTTACACTGGAAACACTGAATCCCTATGCTGGGGGTGTGAACTGCAATCAGTAGTTTTCCACTCAGCTTGTGGAAACTGCTGAGTTTGTTCAGATTGCCCAGTGCTGTCTATTATAGCCATGCGTAGTGCTAGGTAAACCCCTCTTGTTAAGTTGTACCCTACAGTTGTCATCTTTCTATCAATTTCTTCAGCTGATCTACATACCTTGTCAGCCAGAATTTCTTATCCTCAGCTAAGGTAATAAGTGCCTCTACTCTTAACATGGGGTCTCCCAGGAATTCAATTTGACATTCATTCCTTCATATGTGAAAGTAAGTATTTAGTTCTGCAATAAAGTCTTCTTTCTCTTTTTTGTGACTGAGCATGAATTGCTCCCAGAGGCTTTCCTCATCCACAAAGTCTACCAAAGCTGACTTAGACCCTCTGACCTATGTTCAGGGCTAGTTATGAGATTAAGGCTTCTAGGGCAGCATCATACTGCTACTGAGAACTCTGTCTCCTCAATGCATTTCTGTCCCGGAGAAAGGAATGCAGTAAACAAGGCATGCAACTCAGGCATGACCATGCCACCTATTGGACAACACTCCCCATATGTTCTTGGCCAGCTGTGGAATTAACTATGAGGGTGCATCTAAGCTCATACACCCAAATGCATGATGAACATGTCCTGCCTGTTCAGCCAATCACCTCATCTGCTTCTCAAGCTTAGTTTACCTAGTTTATAGTTAGGGCTTTATCCCTCTACATTAAAAAACTATTGAAATTGTCTTCTGGTTTTCTAACCTTTCTATCCTTTTTTATTAAGCTTTAGGTGTAAGCTTACAACATTCAAAAAGAGACAGTCAATATCTGTGTTTTTGGAAAAAACATGACTGCTTTAGCCTTTAATAGAATCTCCTGGTCTGTTTGGTGGAAATTACACAGACATTCAAATGCCTGGTGAAACAAGCAAACTAATTCATCCCCTCTTTATACTAAGCAGAAAGTTTAGTACTAATGTTAGCCTCTACAATAGGCTTTCATTCCTGTTATTTTAATGAGTTTGTTGATGAGTGAACAGTTCTTTTTCATGCTGATGTTGTTTTTCTATTTCTTTACATTCCCTTTATGTCTCTGTAAGTTTGTGCTTGTCACATTATGTCTGTTCCTCAGATTTCCTCTCATTTCATCTCCCCATCAAGGTTCTTCAGTTGAAGCTGCAGTTGGAAATCCTCTGGGAAACTTTTTTTCATGTTTTTCTGCATTCCTACAACCCTTGCAAGAAGGTCTCCAGTGGCTGAACTTCAACTACACATAAGAAAGCCGTTAACTCTTTCTTGTTCAATTAAGGATATGGGAGTCCTCTAGATCTGTGCTTTTCAACCAGTTGTGCCAGTGATGTGTCTTCATATTCTTCAGAGTACATTTTCCTGTTTTTTAACTAACCAGACAAAAAGATAAAATATCTACTGTACAATGTCTGCTGCTGTATATTTTCTGTGTGGCTAAGGTGGTGTGCACACTTTTGTTCAAAACAGATTTGCAGGCTATATGAGTACAGTTTATCATATATCAAAACTACTGCAAACCAAGATAAATATATATGTGTAGGTGTGTGTGGGTATCACAACATGAGTCTTAAATACTTGTGATGAACAAGGGTTACTTCCTCATGACCACCACTGCCACCACCACCAAATGAAACATGAGTGGAGACTGGCATTAATACAGTTTGACAAAAGTGTTCCACATCTAAATAAGCCTAATTCTGAACAGCTGCAGAGCAGAATTATTCTCACTGGCATCCGAGGATTTCATCCACTTTGTTGTCACCTCAATGTTGTCAAGCACAATCTTACCAACAGTAATTAAAGCTTAGCCAAAACTATTTTGCAGGCATGCTCATATATTGTTTTTCAGTAGTAATGAATTAAAATGCCCTTTCTGTCATTAGAGTAATAATGTCACCAGATAGACCAATGCAGAACACTAAGTGCACAATTAGTGTCCACACACAAATTGGACCAACTGTATTATAATAATTTAGTAGCTATGAAAAAAAAAAGCTACCTTTCAAAAGTTAGATGCCAGAAAGCTAATGATTCACTACACTTCAAGGCTGGCCAAATAATATGACATGCTTGAGGTACCCCATGTCCAACTACCCATGGGAAAAATCCATTACCATATTCTTGCTAGCTACAGGTCTCCAACTATGAACCAGGAAATCCATACATCACACCAAAAGTTACTAGAATCACACACCATCCATCCCAATACCATACTCATGGTTGATTTTAACTAACCCTCCATTAATTGGGAGCCATACACAACTATTAACATGCAGGCCCAAAGATTTCTTGATGTTGCAAATTGAAATGCTCTGGAGCAGCTAGCCTTCACTCCTTTTAGGGGAACAAATATACTAGATCTGGTACTCACAAAGTGTGTTAACTAATAATGTGAATCCTCTGTTACACTTGAACCTGACTGATGAGGCTGTAGAATTACCATTGAAGCAAACTGAAGATGAGACCTTTTCTAAGGTGTTTAAAGAAGAGGAAGTTGCAGCTTTCAAGTTGAAATGACTACAGCGGCAGTGCTTGCATTTGGAAGCCTGCCTTCATTACAATATCATCCCAAGGGAGGTTAGAATTAAATGCATGCCAACATATGAAAACTACTATCCGGAACTTCTTAGGAGATGGCAAGAGATTAACTTGGAAACAAGTTTCAACTACATTAGGTTACTTATAATTTTTTTTCATTCCCATGAGGAAGAAGTGGCTAAGCTTATAGAATGGAAACAAGTTGAATTACAGAAACTAGCACTTATGGAAGTTTTTATAACTAAGATAAAAGATCTACAGTATTTGCTTACACTTTATGATACCAAACTTAAATATTTGAAGAGTAAGAAACTTGCCTGAGATTTTATGAACTTCCATAATGGGAGTATCTTTGAATGGCTGAAATCGAGCAAAGTGTTGGTAATAAAGTTAACGATGAAAGAAGTGAACTAAGTACAATTACCTCTAAAGACATTGCTTCTGCTACTGCACCTATAGGCAATGAACAGACTGCTGCTATGAAGGAAACATTAGCTATAAAAGAGAAATGTATTTTAGAACAGAATGATTTAGTACCTACTGATAAGATGATGGCTTCATCAAAGAAAAGTACCGTTACATAAAACACTGCAGAAAATGGTACATCACAAGGGGCTAGACTCAAGAATAATGCCACACATGTTCCATTTTTCTGGATCTTCCAGT
The DNA here is from genome assembly GCF_019279795.1 of Protopterus annectens. Classification (NCBI taxonomy): domain Eukaryota; kingdom Metazoa; phylum Chordata; order Ceratodontiformes; family Protopteridae; genus Protopterus; species Protopterus annectens. The sequence continues at coordinate 956,740,514 of NC_056734.1, read as the reverse complement.
GCCCATAAAACAGAAAACTTCGTACAGGACATCAGGATCCATCAGCAGAGACAGGAAGAAAAGAAAAATGACAAGATGATAGAGAAAGATGGAATATTGGTTTTCAACCCCTCTAAATATGTAAATATGCACTCAGTGCCACACAACTAGCAGTATTAAACAAAGGTGTGACATTCGTACCAGCACTCCCATCCACTTTGGATGAATTTGTCATTGATATTAAGACCTTTGTATGTAATATTTTGTTAAAGAATGCTTTTGAAAGTAATCTGGGTAGAAGTTTAAACATATTTAAGAAACCCAGTACATATATGTCATTACTGCATCCAGTAGTAGGTTTATTTATTAAACTACGTGAAACAGAAGTTTCCAAGCTCAAACACAAGCAACATAGAAAGATTTTTGTAACATGACCTATGAATACAACAGAGCTTTAAAAAATCTAAGTGACAATGATGCCATAAGTATTAGACTGGCAGAGAAAGGAGGTGGCATTGTTGTTATGGATAGTGTTATATATAATAATAAGATGAAAGAGATGTTGAGTGAAGCACATACCTACATGACATTATCCAGAAGGGATGTGAATAAGGTGCTGGACAAAGTTCAAGCTGAAATATATTATATGTTTTTGGCACAGAAGATCAATATGGAATTGTATGAATAGTTGATATTGGAAAAACCTATATTGCCCATCATTAAAGGGCTTCAAAAGGTTCATAAGAATGAGTCAGATCTACCTATGCACCTGATTGTATTAGATGCAGGGTGGTTGACTGACCCTGCTTCTATCTTTGTTGAACAATAACTCAAACTTATTGTTGCAAAGGTTTCAAACCATTCTTATGGACATCCCAATTTCTAACATCTTTATTTCAATGTGTAGACAATATGAATAATGGTATGGTACCAATCCTCGTAACCATGGACATGAAGAATTTATTCACTGTGATACCCAATGAATATGGTATCAAAGCAGTTCATACTTTTTAACATTAGATAACTATATTACTACTAACATCATAGAGCTAATTTGCTCCTTATTAAACATCATCATGGAAAATAATATTTTTGTTTTTGAGATCTGCTACTATTGGCAGAAAAGGGGAGTGGCCATGGGCACTGCCTGCACCAATAGTCATTCCCACATAGTGATGCCATACTGGGAAAATGAATATGTCTTCAATTATATGAATCCATGGAAAAAAGACATAATATTCTATAAGGATTTTGTTGACAATACTTTTCTATTGTGAGCCAACAATGAAGACGAACTGGATGCCTTTGCTGTATACCTTGAGAAGACTACTACATTCATTAGTTTTGACATGAAGCATTGAAGAACCAGTATCAATTTCCTGGATGTTAAACTAGAGCTCTGTCCTGCACATGTATTAATACACAGGTTCACTGGAAGAAATTTTGGAAAAAACATATGCTACATAGATCAAGCATGCATCCCAGTTATGTTTACTCACAAATTATAATGGGACAGATGCTTAGGTTTTCAAGACTGTGCACCAATGACATACACTATGAGAATGAGTTTGAGTCTTTGAAGACATCTGGGAATGCATCCTTGCAGGAGATGTAAGGCGTGCAATTACATCAACAGTTCTGGCTCGTTTCAACATCCGACTACAAAAAGGATTTATAACTTTGGACTCTATGTGGACTGTATATCTTGTAATCTAGTTTATTTGGCACTATGTGAACAATGTTTGTTTCTACATTGGAAAACCTAAGAAAGCAATTAAAGTGTGTATTCTTCATCACTTAAGCGATATACATCTAAAGAAAAAACAAAATGTGTTTCCAAGCTCAGACGCAAGCAACAGAAAGATTTTTGCAACATGACCTATGAAGAAAACAGAGCTTTAAAAAATAAATTTTCCTTCGTGGCAATCCAACTTGTCCCAGATAATTTGAGAGGAGGGGATATATCCAATTGCACTGAGTACATGCAATTATGATGGATAGCCAGGTTACAAGCAGACAAAGAGCCTGGACTCAATGGTGTGGTAGCTTTAAAACCTGCACTCAGAAGGCAGGGACTGATGAGATAAGATTTTTCAATTGGTGATTACCCTTTAAAAGGCACCAAAGGAACAGGAAACAACAGGATCTGACAAAGGCTGATTAAGCTGAAAGTACTTGTCCATTGTTTTGTTTTGGATTTCTTGGATTTACTTGCAAGTTTTTACTTTGTCATCCTTGGGACTTAAACTTTGAGCTTGTGTTTTAGTTTTTTAATTAAAGTGTTTGATTTTAATAGTTCTGCCTGGTAACAAGACCATTTTATCCCAAACTTTCATAAATTCTGTAAGAGAAGATGAGAAGAGAAAGAGATATGGATAGTCTGTTAGATGATGTGTCCTGTTTTGAAACTGGAGCATTTGGCTTGGATGAAGATGTGTTTTTTTTTTTTTTTTTTTTTTTTTTTTGAGATGCATTCTGAATTTGGGATAAGTGTAGATTTCTTTCAGATCAATAGGGTGAACTTGCCAAAGAGTAGGCACCTGAAAGGAGAATGTATGTACAGTGCTGTGTAGATTGCTTATAGCATTAATGAGAGTCAGTGTGGCTTGTGAGTAGTAAATCAGGATGCACAAGGAGGTTTTAAATGAAGTTTGGCTGCAAGAGGAGTAAATGCCTAGAGTTGGAGTAATTTGTAAAGTTAAGATCCTAGCAATCATCTTTGTTTTATGGATAGACATTTGGCTTTCTCTAGTGTGATAGAATGATAATTGTGGAGGAGTGGGTTTGTAATGAATAAAAACATGCTGTTGGTGGTTATCTGGAGTGTGGCAGTATGTTTTTTTGCTAGTGGGTGTACAAATCGGTAGTTCATGTCCTAGCTGAGAGAGGAGAACTCCTTTGCTGATGGCTGCTCTTGTGGGCTAAGATACAACAGGGGAAATCTTTTTTACTAGGTTATGTAAGGCTACAAAGCTGGTTTGGTTGTCAGTTGTAGGAGTTTGCTTCCATTTTTGCCACACTTCTTCAGGGGATGTTTCAGTTCTATGGATAGTTATTTAGTTTTGATAGGCATATAAAGCTTATGGATAAGTGGAAAGAATTTGTCTTGAGCTGGAAAAGAAAGTTGGTTAGGATTCTAACTGTTGTATTTCGGTTATCTAAGGAGAGTACATGGTTCTAGTTGTGGTATCTGAGTTTTTGAGCTTGTAAGGATTGTAATACTGTAATTAGTTTTATAGAGTGCTTGACAATTGGGCTATTGGAGATGAAGTTTGGTATGTTTGTAATAATGAGGTTGCATATGGAGTGTTTAGAGGATTTGAGGTTAGGTCATCTTGGATCTTTTGTGAGTTGAAGTAAACTTAGGTCTGCTAGGAAAGTACCCATGTTGGATGAGTGATGGCCATGATAATTAAGGACAAAGTTACCTCAGATGATTATGTTATTATTTTTGGGATAGCTATTCAGGTTGCAAATGAGAGAGTTGAATTTCTTTACCAAATAATGTGGTGGCAGGTAGGCTGCAGTAATCAAAAGGGGGGTTCTTTTGTGAGTAGGTAATTTCAGGAGAATCCTTTTATGACTGCAGTCTGAGGAGCAGTTGCCTTTAGCAATGATGTTTGGGTTTAGGTTATCTTGAAATAAACAGAATGCTAGAAAGTGTTGCATGTTGGGAGAGCTTTGGTTGATCCAGGACTCTGTTATTGTTAGAATGTCTGGGTTGTGCTGGGAGATGAAAAGCTGTGATGCTATGGGCATTGAGGAGGGCCAAACTAGTGTACAGGAGAGTGGTTCTATTGTTGAGGAAAGGTAGTTTTGGGGCCAGGGCTGGGTCAGTGTTACTGTTTAGGCGGGGTATAATGATTAGGGAGGAGAGTCTGAATGAGGTCTATAGGGTTTTTAATGAGAGAGAGACTAATATGTTTCTTGAATCTTTGTTATGTTATAGAAGAGTGATCCTGGTAGGGGTAGGCATGGAGGAAGTGGGTTTTGCCTGATTACTTGAAGGTTGTGGTGGTGGCTTCTTGCTGTAGAAACTCTGGAAGTTGGAGTAATACTTGATGTGGTGTTAGGACAGATTAGTGTTTATGAAGATGTGTGCTGTTAGCTGTATAGGGTAAGGGAGATAAAGGAAAAAAGGAGGTAAAACACGTAAGTTCTGATAGGATGAACATTTTGTGTGTTGTGTTTGTTTGTTTGTAAAGTTGTTTATGGTTGCTGTTAAGACATCCAGTAATACTGTAGCAGAGACTTTGAGGCTGTGAGATACAGAGGGTTATGTAGTCTTACTGTGCTCTGTGTTTAAGAGGAGTTTCTCGAGGCCGTGATTCTAGATGGAGACTAATGCAAATTTATTGGATGATCTGGGGGTGGCTGGGGAATTTTGGGTTGTTGAGGAGTAAAGGGGCTAGAGTTCCCATGTTAGTAGGTGTTAATCAGTCCAGGCACATGACAAGCAGTAAGCTCCAAAAGTTACAAATACATGATGTGCTTAGAAATGAGAATTTGAAGAAAAGGGACACTGATAACAATTTTATGATAAACGACAGACTAATTTGTTCCACAACTTTAATGAGGTGAGGAAGTCTTTCATCATAGTGTGGGGTTAACTAACACTGGATAAGTCTTGCCTGTTACAACAGCCTAGACGTATAAAACCTAAAAGGGGATCTACTTGTGGAGACAGAAGTGTTTTGAGAGAATGGGTGAGATAAATGATAGCCATGGGGGTTTCTTCTGCCATAACTTAATTATAAATCAGAAAAATGAGAGTTTTAAAGCATCGAAACAATTTCAAAGATAAGCAGGATGTGAACCTTAAGTTTTGTTCTCTTTTTGATTGCTTTTCCTTTGGTAATGTGCCTGTGAGCAGACATGGTATAGCATTCATTGCACAGCTGAAATCTATTTACATTATGGGACTAGACCCAGGTAGCTTGGAATAGTTTTGAAATACTGAAAAAGAAAAAAACAAAAAGTATATAAAATAAAGATGATGAGGGAATAACAGGTTTAAAGCTGGAGGAAGAATACAATAAATATTTATTCTTACTTTAAAAAACCCACAAAGACTTAAGTTTACCCTGAGAGTCAATTTACCACAACATAACAAGTATGTCAAAACATTCAGTGAGACAAAGCCACTGAAGTTTTAAATGCAAAGAAAACTGTTACAATTCCCCAAAATAACATCCCACAATGTAAAAATTAACCTTGAGACACAGTTTGTTCCATGCAAATAATACATGCAGGAAGTAAATGAACAATGCAAGCTTTAAAAAAATGCAAGCCAAGACCATATAATACTTGACTGAAGCAATTGTCTCTAATATGCACTAATATGGGGTTACAATAGGCTTAGTTTCCCAATCTATATGTCAGAGTACTGTCGCTTTTTGTGCCATTAAACCCACTATTATCAGCCATTTTATAAAGCCATGTTACAATAGCTTCAACTCATTCACCTTGGGCTTGTACACATCTGTGCTTTCCTGGCTGTTTCATGTATTATATTCTTTTTGGCTAAAAATGTTCATTGAGTTTATTAATCACTGACTTATGTGTAACACTGAACCCCTGAGAATGAAAAGTAACTATATATTGCCTTCAGTTCTTTTTCCCATTGAGTACAGTAAGGTATTTACCTGGATTTTCCTAGATTCTTTTTTCAGTTTGGCTGCCTGTGTAAATCTCTGGTTCCATTCAGGGCAAACAATGGTTTTGAGTAGTCAAAGAGCTACAGTGGGTTAAATTTCATTATTTTTATTTAAGTTTCATCTTTTCCAGTCTGAATGACTTAATTTCAGTTAAAATATTATTTTATGAGGTAAAATTTATAATATCAATAAGGCAAATGAGTTTGAGCTTGGTGGATTTAGTCTGGGTTGCATGTCAAGTTTTCTTAAATGTTCACTCTTTATTCATCAAAAACTTCCGACTTCTGACACCAACTCATGATACACACCAATGGTTACCTACTTATTGTTGATGGCCAAGTAAGAAATGTCAAGATTCACCAACACTTTTCTCAAACTTGTAATTTTTTTTTTCTGTACAAAATGGTAGCTCAATATAAAATACATTAACACTACCATCATCTTTAAAAAAATGACCACAGGATCTAAATGCAGTGCATTATGGTATATACACTCTTAAAATGACAATGCTATACAACAGTCTTAAAGTGGTAATGACTTTAATACATATTTACAATATATAGAAATACAATCTTAACTGCATTGCTTTACTTATCACATTACGTATGAAGTATTTCAGCTCCTTTCACAAATAGTTTGCCTGAAGGAAAAAAAAAAACTGTGATAGAGTACAAGCACCTCACATATCTGTGATTAAATGACAGACACTGAAAATATGCATGTCTTGTTTTTTGGGACATACCTCAGGTCCTTTCATGTGGGTACTTGCTCACCCCTACCACCCCCCCCCACACACACACACGGGTCCCCTTTAAAACTTTGACTTACCAGAGCATCGACGTTCAAAACAGTGAGACCACAAAATTGAAACGTCGGAAAGCCGAACTCCCGCAAGGTCGCAATTAAACTCTGTGAAAGTCACCACTAGGCCACTATGGTAACCATTGCCTTGTTCTCTACTGTACTGCGATCTCGGAGTTGGTATGTTTAGTTAGTGGGACATGGGAGAGTGAAGCCCTCTACATTGGTGGGTTTAGATTGCTTCCATTCATATTAAAGTTATCGGTGGCCCAGTGGTGATTTTCCTGGAGTTAAATTGTGATGTTCCAGGAATTTGGCTTTCCGAAGTTTCAACGTTGTGGTCTCACTGTTTTGAATGTCGATGTTCTGGTAAGTCGTTTCAAAGTAGACCTGTGTACATATACATATTTGTATATATGTTGTCCCTGCAGAATTACTTGTCAGTGCACTTCTAACTTATCATTTGACTGTGATCAGTAGAAAAGAATTAGAGTGATTTCAGCTGCACTGACAGATATTACACAAACAAACATATGAATACACAGAGCTCATTGAGACTAAGCTAATTTCAAAAGTGTGTAGCACAGACTGTTATCTGCACATGATGAAAGGACATCTTCTCTTTTCAAATTTGTTGGCAATGAAAAAATTTTTATGCAGCAGCATGTGACTTGTTTAGAGCACCTGATATAATATGTGTCAAACTTGCACAATGCTATGATTAGCTGCATTATAGCCCTGCTTCTGGGTTCAAGTCTGTGCAAGTATTTGGTATTACAGATTAAGCAGGGTCGTATTTTGTAAGTACAGCAATTGTGCTATTATAATATTTCACCATTATTGTTAAAAGTTGATAGAGTTATTTTTGTTAAACCCATGAATAAGAAACAATTGCAATAGTGCATTTTATTTTGTTCTTTTACCAGTTCCGTGAACTGGACTACTGGGGCCCGTTACAATCATGACCTAGTTGCAGAATACAAATGTGGTAACAGTGAAAAACAGCAAAACTATTCGGCACAATGAATACACTTCTTCTCCTTTCGGCTTTTTCCTGGTTAGGGGTCGCCACAGCGGATCACCTGTCCATTCATGATTGGCAGTGGAGTTTTACGGTGTCAAGTTGCCAGCCTGGTGCCCAACCTTCCACAGAAGGCACACGGATGCACGCACTCACTCCTAGGGCCAATTTAGAGTGTCCATTCCACCTACAGCATGTCTTGGAGATGTGGGAGGAAACTGGAGCACCCGGAGGAAACCCACACAACCACAGGGAGGACATGCAGACTCCGCATAGAAGGCACTCCAGCTAAGGATCGAACCGGAGAGCCTCTTGCTGTGAGGCAGCAATGCTAACCGCTGCACCACCGTGGCTGCTGAGCACAATGAATACACTAACGGGGTAATAATAATGGCAAAAGTATATTAAAAACAGAATATGCTGTAATATATAATGTCCAGCACAAGGTAGAGGTCTGACGCAGCTATTTACAATGTAAAGCTCGAGGTAATTCCTTCCTGGGGGGGGGGGGTACAGAGTAAAAGTGGCTGTGTACAAGAATACGAAGACTGCAGATATGGGGCAGTTAGGTTACAGATACGATGCATGTGTATTCAATCTGCTGCTGAGTGTATCTGAGGGCAGATATGGGGCAGTTATGTTACAGGTATAATGTGCATGCCTTTAAACTGCTGTTAATGGTATCAGACTGCAAATATGGGTTCAATTAGGTTGCAGGTAAGATGCATATGCATTCAAACTACTGCAGAGGGTATCTGAGTGCAGATATGGGGCAGTTGGGTTGCACATATGATGCATGTTCATTCAAACTGCTGCTGAGGGTATCTGAGTGCAGCGTTACAGGTACAATGCACATGCCGTTAAAGTGCTGTTAAGAGTATCAGACTGCAGGCATAAGAGCAATTAGATTACAGGTATGATGCATATGCATTCAAACTACTGCTGAGGGTATCTGAGTGCAGATATAGGGGCATTTAGGTTGCAGATATGATGCACATGCATTCAAATTGCTGCTGAGGGTATCTGAGTACAGATATAGGGGTATTTAGGTTACAGATATGATGTACATGCATTCAAACTGCAGATGAGGGTATAAGAATGTAGAGATGGGGGCAGTTAGGTTACAGATAGGATGCACATGCATTCAAACTGCTGCTAAATGTATAATTTGAGCTGCTTTGTAAATAAATCAAAGGTGTGTAGAAGATGTAAGGTGTACTAGGAAGAGCATTCCAGATGGATTGACAAGTATAGGAGAATGATGTAACAGTACAAACAATGGAAAAAGGGGAGTGACAAGTATGAGAGCCGAGGTATCATACGAGCTGAGAGAGCCAGAGAATTACATGATAGACAGTAAGTGTCTTATAATGTCTTACGGTGGTCAGGAATAGCACATTTTACATTAGTGTCCTTATATGTAGCACGGATCTTTGGGGGACTGGAAGTCAGGCTGCTTATTTAACTGCAAGGCAATGATGATGTTTTCTGCCTGATTTAGCAATAACGTGACAAATACTGTTCTACATTATTTAAGTTTCTGAGATTCTTTAGCAGAGCTGGTCCCAGTCATTGAAAGAAATTAATTATGTCTGGACAGAAGCACTCCTTTCTAGCCAAATGGCAAGGCATTTTATAGGCTCGGCTGTTTTCAGTTGGTTCTTTAATGTACAACATGACATAAGCTGCGACATTTTTGAATTCCAAAAAAAATCTTTGAATTGGTTTTGAAATTGAATTTAAATCTTTGATGTTCACAGACTTCATGTAAGTCCACAAGGATAGTATTAAGGGTGCTGCTGATGGACACATATGAGCTGACAGACTCCAAAATAGCAATGCCATCAATGTAAAATAGATGCTTATAGTCTTCTTGGCAATGATGTGGTCATTGATGTAAATGCTAAATAACAAAGGCCCAAGGACAGAAACTGGGAGGGAACTGGCCATGTCAAAAAAGAGTTTTAAAGACAATCATGAAACCATTTTAGTGAGATGAAGTTGAGACCATAACTAGAGCTGTTTAACAAAGACGTGAATCACCTATAAGGACAGGGGTCTATAACAATGACTGCTATGAGTTTCACTTCATTCATAGAGTAGTAGTTTACTTCAGTGAGAGTGAAAACAGGAGTGATAGTACCATAGCCTTTTCTAAACCCATGCTGTTGAGCAATAAGAAACCCACAGTCTTCCATGAGTTGTTGCAGCTAAGAGACTACTGCCTTTTCTATGACTTTTGGTAAGGGAGACAGCAGAGCAGTTAAGTTTAGAGTTAGAGACTTGTATATGGCTTTGGATGACATCAGCAATTATCCAAATACTCATGAAACATGCATAGGTTCATAAGTTACTGCTAGATAAGTGCCCATCAATACCACTTTAAGTCTAGCCAATTATCCCACTTGGTGCTTAAAATTAACCTGTCCTATTGGAGTTTAGATCCACTTAACCAGTTCCAAGATCTATATTTATATATCATTCTTGCGATAATTACTGCATGAAAACATAGATATCTGGAGGGGACCAATGCTATGGGATAAAGCATTTAAGAGCTGCCGCTGTCCAATAGTAGTAAGTTAGGGAATCCTGGAGTAAATTTCCTATTTCGCATTTATTGATCAAAGTAACAGTAGTGGACAGGGATGAGCTTTTTTTTTTATGTTGATGGGGGGGGGTCTGGTCCGGAGCAGCGGTATCCTCTGAGAGATATACCTATCCCTCCAAACCACTGTGTTGATGCTGCAGAAGAGATTTAAGTCTCTGACTTGACTAATTTTGATTCCATTTCACCTACTGATGTGAAGTAAGTCCATCAGTAACAATATGAGGATGCGTTGCATTCTAGACTAGGTTCCCTCTTGTCTGTCTGTAAGAGACCAAATATAGAGATAAGGCTTTGAGGCATTCCATGTAAGACATACTGTTAGAATTGAATTATTCTTTTCTAAGGTGTCTCTGCAGGTGCTCCAGTTGCTGCATGTGCCTGGACAGATACATGCCAAAAGAGGCATTATACTCAATGACTGGCCTAATGTGGGACTCCACTCCACTGGTGACTGGCCTTTTTGTGGAAGTAGCTTCCCCTATTCTGATCTCCTGTGTCCTATCTGTGAACCAGTTGGCAGGTGATAGTTATTAACATTTTCTTCTATGCCTGAGTAGGAAATTGTGTCAAAAGCCTTTAACAGGTTGAGGTAGTCGGTATGTACTGCTTTACCTTCAGCCATTGCTTAGGTGACCATTTCAAAAACCTCCACCAAAATGAGTAAGTTTGCCTATTTTTAATAATTCTAAGCTGAGATGGGTCCAGCGTTTGCAAGTTCCCTATGTCCTTATTGGGTATTTCCATGATAACTGGTTTTGTGGCTTTGCATGTACGGCTGGTCAGATTTATGAATATGTAATTGTCTGCATCTATGAAAGGTCCTCCTTTACACAGGGAAATAATTGTTGCTGTTCTCCATTTACTTGGTACAAAACCTGTATGGAGACTAAGGTTGAACAGTATTGTGGAGAGGGAGGGGAGATAAATCATGCTTCATGCTATTCAAGATGCATTCTGGGATATTGTCAGGACCCATTGAGGCAGTATTTTTGCTTGATGCATTAACAATTTGCAGAAACTGAGCAATAAATGTGCCACAAGTAGGAAATAGATTTGTGAACATGACAATCTGAACCAGACCTAACATAACTCGAAACTTACCTGAGGTGTTTGTTAATATAAGCTAATGTAAATGTCTTAAACTGAAAATCTGTTACAAAGCATAAAATCAATTCAGAGGAAGTAGAAAGTCAGTAAAAGGAAAGACAGAGAGATAACATGAGAAGTGCCCTGCAAATGCCCTTGCCATTTGTTTCATAAAAGGCATTAGTTGACCATTCATGGTGACTGGACTGAGATGTTGTGGAACTGGTCTTGCCAACAGGCTGTTTCTTTTCTTTCAGAAACTTCTGGGATTTCTGAGAAGTAATTCCTGGTACTTCCTTGACTTATATACCAGACATTTATATTCCTTTCTTAGAGAAGAGTAATATTCGTAGTCAACAGAGCACCTTGCATTTTTGTATTTATTGCTGCCCTTTAAGCAGTAAGCACTTTTTTCATCTGTTTGGAAAAGGATCCTGTACAATTACCCTTCTGATTTTGCCTAAAAAGCACTTTTCCTGTAATGGCAGAAGATTGCTTAGGAAGTATTGTATTTCAGTCTGCTTGCTTAAGTGCAGGAGACCAATCTAAACTGGACAGTGCGTTCTACAACAGCGCTTATTACTCATACTTAGGTTCATAGTTCATAGGTTCATAGTTTAGTACTAAGCTAACTGCCCTTGCGAGCCATTTTAAGCCCAGCCAATTATTCATTGTGAGACTCAAACCCTGCACCTTGTGTTTGTAAGGCAAACATCTTAGCCATTAAGCCACCCTCCCAATTTCAGGGTACACTAAGTGAGGATCTGATCAGGTATATTGTGAAGGCTTACAGCCTAGCTAGATAGAATTTTGTAAATGATTCTATGTCATTGCAAATATTAATGTAATCCACAGGCTTGTTCTATAAATGTAAAGAGAACTATATGTTTTGATTAAACTATATGTTGTACTGAGCTTCAAAAATGTAACCACAGTGCACTCTGCTGTAAGAAAGCTGATAAAGTAAAGCATTTTATGACTGATCTCAAAGCTCGGAGACAGAATGTCCAGGCCAGGAAATTCTTTCAATTGTCTTGAATTAAGAGATAATTACTAAGGTTTTACATGTATAATGTCTTATTGCTGTGGCTTACTGGCCAGGTGCAAGCTTACTAAGAAATGTAAATTTTGAGTTTCTGTTAGCCTGGGAACCTAGAGAAGTGTTAAGAATGATGTAAAGTGAAATGACTCAGCAGTACTGTGTTATCAATTTAAGACTTTCTCAGAGAGAGAGAGAGAATTAAGCATTTTGGATTTTGTCTGAACCTGAACACATCAGCTCACCAGCACTCTACTGTGCAGGTATTTAATTAGAACTTAATAGTTCTCTTAGAGATAGATAGAATATAGCCAGATTAATTTAGCTGTTTTCTATATTTATGTATATACACACAGACACCCACACACACACACACACACACACACACACACACACACACACACACACACATATATATATATATATATCTATATATATCTATATATATATATATATATATATATATATATATATATATATATATATATATATATTTCTCACTGAATTACAGTATCTAACCCAAGAAGCATTCAACTCTACTGAGGAGTGGATGTCCAAGAATCACCTCGCCCTTAACCCCAGTAAAACTAAACTCTATTATTTACCCCCTCAAAAACTAGCCATATTGATAAATCTCTATTTACTGTTACTTCCCAAAACAATACTGTCTTAGAAGTTGTCCCTAGTACAAAATTGCTAGGAGTCATTATCGATGACAAATTAACTTTTGACTTTCATATCCACAGTAACATCAAGAAGACACATCAAAAGCTTGGTGCCCTATACCGACAAAACTACTTCCTCAGCCTCTCTACTAAAAAGGCCCTAGCCTCTTCATTTCTTTTCCCTACTCTGCTGTATGGTGCCCCCATCTTCATCAACCTACAATCCCCCCCCTAAAAAGTAAGCTTGACTCCTGCAAGCTTGGAGTTGGTATATTTAAGTAGTGGGGGGTTTATTTATTTTTTTTTGTTGTTTTTATTTTTTTTTTCTGAACATTCGATGTTTTAACAGTCCGATCACTAAAGGTCGACCTTTAGTGATTCAAACTGTTAAATATTCGATGTTCTAATATAGATCCCATGAAAATGACTGGCACACGTTTACTAGCTATGCCCCCTTCTGCCCAGACTTTAAGGTAGTTACCACTGCCACCAATCAACTCCTTATCAGCTACTTTAAGACCCTTAACATAGGGTGTCCAATCTTACTGTGTAATATTAATACTAATACAAATGGTAGTCTGACCAAGAGCAAGGCTATTAGGAGTGGCCCACATAATCTCACCAAATAAATATGCAAGTAATCTCAAAACTTAAATATCTCTTCACAGATCAGCCACAATGAAAGGTTTAGCTATATTTAATAATAAATAATAAAAGAACAAGACAATACTAAATACAGTGGATATAAAAGGTGTACACATCCCTGTTAAAATGCCAGGTTTTTGTGATATAAAAAATGAGACCACAATAAAGCATTTCAAAACTTTTCCCACATTTAAATCTGTTAGGGGGAAAATAAAAAACATACAATAAGCTGATTGTATAAGTGTGCATACCCTTAAACTAATAGTTTGTTGAAGCACTTTTTGATTTAATTACAGCATTCAGTCTTCTTGGGTACACATCTGTCATCAATTAAAGAGACTCTGATTAACCCCGAATAAAGTTCATCTGTCCTAGTAGGATTTTCCTGACAGTTACTCAGTTGCTGCTACAGAAAAAGCCATGGTTTGCAGAGAGTGTACAAAGCATAGAAGGGATCTCACTGCTGAAATGTATGTCAGAAGAAGGGTACAAAAAAATTTTACACAGCATTGGATATACCATCGAAAACAGTGAAGACAGTAATCAAAAAGTGGAGAAAATATGGGACAACAATGACATTGCAAAGAACTGGATGCCCTTCCAAAATTGATGAAAGGACAAGATGAAAACTGGGCAGGGAGCCTGCCAAGAGACCTACAGCAACACTGAAGGAGCTGCAGGAATTTCTGGCAAGTACTGGTTGTCTACTAGATGTGACAACAATCTTCTGTATTCGCCATATGTCTGGGCTATGGGGTAGGGTTGCAAGATGGAAGCCTTTTCTTACACAGAAAAACATCCAGGCCCAGCTAAAATTTGCAAAACAATACATTAAGTCTTCCTTTTGGAATGTGGGAAAATTTGTTATGGCCTGATGAGACCAAGGTTGAACTTTCTGGCCACAATTCCATAAGGTACGTTTGGCGCAAAAACAACACTTTGCATCACCAAAAGAACACCATTCCCACATTGAAGCATGGTGGTGGCAGTATCAAGCTTTGGGGTTGCTTTTCTTCAGCTGGAACTGGGGCTATAGTCAAGGTGGAGGGAATTGTGAACAGTTCCAAATACCAGTCACTTTTGGCCCAAAACCTTCAGGCATTTGCTAGAAAGATGAAGAGGAATTTCGCCTTTCAATGCAACAATGACCCCAAGCATACATCCTAATCAACAAAATAATGGCTTTATCAGAAGAAAATTAAAGTTTTGGAATGGCCCAGTGAGAGCCCAGACCTAAATCTAATAGAAAATATGTGGGGTGACCTGAAGAGGGCTGTGCACAAGAGATGCCCTCACAATCTGACTGATTTGGAGCGCTTTTGCAAGGAAGAGTGGGCAAATATTGCCAAGTCAAGATGTGCCATGCTGATAGACTCCTATCAAAGAAGACTGAATGCTGTATTTAAATCAAAAGGTGCATCAACACTGTATTAGTTTAAGGGTGTGCACACTTATGCAACCAGGTTATTGTACGTTTTTTATTTTTTATATTTTTTCCCCTAACAGATTTGTTTATTTTTCAATTGAATTGTACATGTTATAGGTCACATTAAAGGTGGGAAAAGTTTTGAAATTATTTATTGTGGTCTCATTTTTTATATCACAGAACCCTGGCATTTTAACAGGGGTGTTTATACTTTTTATATCCACTGTATATATTCACAGTGGCATCAGAGTTCAAAACCATAGGAAATATTTAAAACAACATTGCAGGACAGTCTCAAATAAAGAAAGAAAAATATCCAAACTCTGCTTTACTATATTCCTGACTGTATTGAAGAGAATTAATATGACCTTCTTAGTAACTAATAGAGCAAGACAGATGTTGTGGTGAATGGTTCTTGCCAGGTCCAAGACATAATACAAAATGCTTTGTCTCTCTAATAGACTTCTCAGATTAATATCTCAAATATCACTGCTGGGATAGCTTGCAGAATGACATCATTTCTTGTCATCTGACTCTTGTTCCCAGATGAAACCCCCACTGCTGGGAGCTGGGAGTATTTAGCATGTACTTGTGAAAAACATAGACCTCAGATCTTTGGCAGATGCTGGAAGTCATAAAACAATTACATTCCTCCACATTTCAAGACTAGTAAGTATTTCACCCTAAAGACAATACAGAAAGATCCCTAGTACATATATTGTGTCTCTAGCTGCCTTGAAAACTGAAAGATACCATCTTTTATTGCATAGCCATAAAGTAATTTAATTTCAGATATTTTCTAAAGTTAACCTCTTGTATTCCAGTTTCCAAATATATATACATTTAAACAGTTACAATAGTGCATGTACATTTCTGTTCTTTTCAAGTAGGGCACACTGTGGCTACATTTCCAACAGCACTTTGCAAAAACCTTTTCAACACACACTTCTGTACCAGCATACACATAGCATAAAATTCTAATACATTTGCAACACAAGCATCTTATATAAATCATGTTGATATTTCCAAGTGACATATAATTATTTACAAAATTCCAGATAGCTGTGCTGGCAGTGTCCCCATTTGTCACACTTCTTCCCCTCTCAAAGACTCAAGCTAGTTTTTCAAGTGACCCTTGAGAAATGTTGTTTAAGAGGGATGAGCCTATCTGGGAATAAGCGTCTATATTAGAACACCGAACATTCAAAATTTAGAGTGTTCTAATATCGACCCATTTTCAGATATCGAAGAAACTGAAAACCACATTTTTTCCTAGGGAAAGAATTTGGTTATCCATTTCTGTTGCTTCGGCATTTTCAGCGCTGTGGTGGAAAGTTACGGGTCAAAAATTTAAAACATCGAACATACAGAACAGCAAATGTTTTCCTAGGGAAAAAAATTGCTGTTCCAAAACACATACACACAACACAACAGCAATCCACACACATACACCTAAACTCTTACACCTAACCCTACACGAAAATATACATACACCACTAACTATCCACTTACCTTAGCCCAAACCCTAACCATAAGGTCCGTCACTATCGCATAGTCACCTCACCCACACCCTAACCCTAACTCACCTACCCCACCCTAACCCTCATGTCCACACAATTGCACACTTACCTGACCCACGTCCTAACCCTAACTCACCTAACCCACCCTAATCCTCACATCCACACAATCGCACACTTACCTGAACCCAACCCGTAACTTTCCACCACAGCGCTGAAAATACTGAAGCAACAGAAATGGACAATCAAATTCTTTCCCTAGGAAAAAAATTAGGTTTTCTGTTTCTTGGATATTTTCAGCGTTCGCTGAAAACAGGTCGATATTAGAACACTCGAAGTTTTGAAACTTCGGTGTTCTAATAGAGACCCAAATCTAGCAGCTAAAGGAGGAGAAAAAGTCAGACAAGCAGAGATAACTGATGTGGGCCTTAATAGAAGAACAGGACAAACCAGCATTGAGCAACTGACACAAATAAGAGAGAACCAAAGGAGCATCTACGGTAAGAGGGTCCAACTTATGAGGGTGACACAAAAAAAAAAATCTTCTATTTGGGTAAGTAGGATTTCCTAGTCGTAGGTTTACTGGCCTCCTGCAGGACTTGCAGCATGTACTCAGAAAAACTGTGTCAATCAGGAATCAAATTCCTATCATTTACAGTGTCAGTTGAAATGTGGACAGGTTGGGATGGATAAATATTCCCTTGTCTTGTATGATTAGATCCACCCTGTGAGGTAGTAACTTGTGATGATTGCCCCTGGCTAGATGGAGAAAAAGAGGGAACCAGTGCTGTTGCGGCAAAAAGGGAGTCACCAGTAAGATTTTCAGAGCATCCTGTTGGATTTTGAACAGGACTTTAGGAATAAGAGGAAGGGGAGGGAATGCATAAAGAAACATTCCCTTTCAAGAGAAACAGAGGGCATCAACCTTCCATACCAGAGGACCTGGGACTCTGGCACAAAACAGAGAAGTTGTCTGTTTAGAGGGGAGGCAAAAAGATCCATCTGAGGAGTGCCCCACTGGTGGATAATGTGTAGAAGCACATCCCTGTGAAGTATACATTCATGGGACTGAGTTAAGGACCTGCTCAGAGTGTCTGCCACAATGTTCTGATCAGCAGAGATATAAACTGCCTGAAAAGTCACTTGACACTTAACAGCAAGATCCCATTGGCAGAAGTGCCAACTGGCAAAGAGGATAAGATCTCGTTCCACCCTGCTTGTTGATATACCACATCACTGTAGTATTATCTATGAATACCTTGAGAAGCCCTGAAAAAAAGAGAGATGGAAAGGCCTGAAGAGCCAGTAGAAGGGCTGTTACCTCTTTCACATTAATGAGCTCCTTCTGCTGATGAGGTGACTACACCCCCTGTACCTTTAGGGAGCCAAAATTGCCTCCCATCCCATATTGGTGGTGTCCATGAACAATGTCTAAGAGGGAAGAGGCGGATGAAAAGGGATCTCTGGATTCAGAGACAACTGCTGAATTCACCAGAAAAGTTCCTGTCTGAGGCAAGGTAGAGAGTAATTACAAATTCTAGAAGCTAAGCATGTTGAAGCCACACTAACTTCAGGAAACCACTGAAACCTTCTCATATGAAGTTTGGCCAGAGGGAGCATTGGAATGGTGGATGCCATGAAACCCAGAACTCTTAGAAACTCCCTGGCAGTAATGGAAGCCAGAAGAAGAAGACTATGAAAGAAAGGAAGAAAGAAATGAAAGAAAGAAAGAAAGAAAGAAAGAAAGAAAGAAAGAAAGAAATGAGAGTTAGGGCCTTTGGAAGTGCAGGGATGCAAGCACTGGCACCATCTGAATCCTGCAGCCCAGAAAAAACATGATCCTGAGAAGGAGTCAGAGGAGACTTTTTGAAATTTGCAGTGAACCCCAGGCTCTGAAGAAGGGATACTGCAAAATGAAGATTTTGCAAAATGGTTTCTGGAGAAGATGCCTGAATCAACAGGTTGTCCAAGTAAGGAAATATTTGGATCTCTTGAAGTCTGCAAAATTCAGTCACAGGAGCAAGGCATTTGGTTAACACCCATGGGGCAGTAAACAGGGTAAAGCAGAGAACTGAAAATGCCAGGAAGCTACAGAGAAATGCAAAAACACCCTGAAAAGAAGATGGATCAGAATATGGAGATAAATATCCTTGTGATCCAGAGACACCATATAGGCCTGAGGGAGCAAGAGAGGAAACAGAATCTGAAGGGACAACATCCAAAAGAATGGTACCTTTAGAAAAGTGTTTAGATGAGAGATGTCTAGAATAGGTCTCCAAGGGCTCTCTTTTCTGGGCACTAGAAACAGTCGGGAGTAGAACCCTTTGGGATACAGGCACCTCTTGAATAGTACCCTGAGAAAAGAGATCTTAAAATACCTCTGGCAAAAAGGGAAGATCCCGAGGAGGCTGAGGAATGCCTACAAAAGGAAGACAGTATTTCCACACAATGAAGTACCCTTGACAAATGATCAACAGAACAGAATAATCCTGACTGATCTGAAGCCAAACCGGAAAAGAAAGAGAAAATCAAAGAGAAGGAGGAATGTGGCTGGGAAGGGACAGACAGTCTCACAGCATCTGGTTTGTCCAGAAAGGAAGGCTTTGGAGTCACCCAAAATTGAGTAGCCTTAGCAGGAGGAGTCTGTTTACTACTCCACTTATCTTTGGTAAAAGGATGGGACTGCCTACGAACAAAAACAGGCCTAGTGGGGTAGCTTCTCTGAAATTTAGGCACAGGAGAAACAAACACGTTTAAGTTCCCATAAGGCTTTACCCTTATCCTGAAGGGACTTAAACAAACCAGCAGCAGCTTCTTCAAACAAAAGTTTAGAATCCAGAGGAGCATCTGTCAACTTAGCTTTAATATCATCAGGAAGAGGTTGAAGCCTAAGTCAAGAATACCTCCTCATAATTGAACCAAAAACAATAGCCCTAGAAGAGGCATCTGCCGCATCATAACTACATTTAATAGAATGATGAATGACTTGAGAGAAAGTTTCTAGCAAGGAAAGAACAGAAGTTTTATCCTCAGAGTCTGGAAAATCATAAATAATTTGACAGGCCTGAGAAAGAAGAGCCAACCTAGACATATGGGTCTAATAATTAATAGCCCTAAAAGCTAGGGTAGCAGAAGTGTAAACTTTTTTGCCCAGCCTGTCCATACTTCTGCTGTCCTTGTCAGAAGGAAATACTTGGGTGAAGGAAGCAATTGAGATGGTTTATCAGAGGCTACAGACACTACCAAGGGGTCAGCAGCAGGACATTTATATAAAAAAGAACAATCTTCAGGGAAACCTAAAAACCTATCTGGCTTTTCTTTGGAGCAGGGGGGAGAGAATGAGGTGCTTGAGAGGCACTAGAGAAAGCATCCAGTACAGCAGCCAAGACAGGAAGAATAGCCACAGGTTTAGGAGGGTCCAACTGCAACAACGCATAGCACTTTTATGGATATCAGAGACCTGAGTACAATCCCACTTAAAAAATCCATCATCCTAAAGATTGTGTCCCCAAAGAAAATTTACTCCAAAGGAACATTAGGAAGAATAGATTCTTCCTCCCCTGACCCATAGTCCATATGAGAAGAACTTTGAGTACAATAAGTTAGGGATTCATCAGCAGAATCTGACTCATCATCAGAAGAATCCTGGACTCTAGGTTTTTTAAGAGGAGTAGATGACCAAGGAGGAGCAGGGACTGAAACCTCATGAGGAGACTTTAAAGCTATTAAGGCAGAAAATAATCCCAGAGTAAAAGATTCCCATTCACTTTGTAGATCCCTAGAAGCAGAAAAAACATGTTTAATTTTTTGTTTCTTTTTTAAGGGAGCATCCTGAGAAGGCTCAGATCCTGGACAACGGTCACGAACTGTAGCAGGGACTTCTTCCCCAACTAAAAACTGAGGAACTCCCCTAGGTCCCTCAGAAAAAAAATCAACTGTGATTCCACCTTAACATCCAACACAGATGCCTGAAAAGCCATTTCAGACATGCTGCCAGACATATCCTCACTGGCCTCCAACACAGACAGCGGCAGACAAATCCGACAGCACAGCCAGATGAGCTACCAGGTTCATAACAACCTCATGAGAAACATTCAGCAGAGGCTGGAGAGCAGAAGATTAGAGTTGTACCTTGTTCACTTTGTTCTTTCCTAACAGCTGACCCTCAGGGCAGGTGATTCCTTCATAGTATCTTTAGTGAGTAGCTTAAGATGCTGGTTCTCAAGATACAAGGAAAGGGAAGAAAACCTTCTGTGATGGGTTTTTGGAACAAACGCTTGACAAATAGAACAAGATGTATGGTCATGAGAATCACCTAAACAAAAAAAAAAATCATGCTTATCATAGTTGTGTCTATTGGGATTCTGTCTCCCACACTGGCATTTACCCTTCCTGGATGACATTAACCTCAAGGAGCAGAAAAAAACGTGAAAAAAACAAACTCCTCAATGGGTCTCATATCTTGCAAAAACAGCAAACAAGCATAGAAAGGCACTGGAGAATGAAAATGCATTCAACTGGTAGACACAGGTAAACAGACTGATGGTGTAAGAGATATGTTCAGACTGACAGCAAAGAAGTTCAGTTTTTGGTAAGCCTGAACATCACCTTTATTCCCTACATTTTGCAGAGACCATAAGGTGACATTCGGCATAACTTTTAAATTCAGAAGTCTTTGAAAGGCTGGCCAGATGTCGGGCTTCCACAACAGGGAATCCCCATATCATTAAGAATACTGCAGCAGTGAATGCAAGGACATTCTCTATAATTTATTTATTTATTTATTATTTATTGACATTTGTTGACCGGGAAAGTCCACTGAGCTTGAGACCCATTTTCAGTGGAGGCCCGGGAAGAAAAGCTCCAAGTTACATGAAAATCATTACATGAATTTGTAAGGAAACAATTACTTATAAAGCGAGTGAAATAATACAGAAAACTATCTAAACAGCACATATGTTGTAAAAAGGCACGATACAGTAATGACAGACCATTAGCATGTAGGGAAATTATACAGTTAGAAATGTTTAACAGTACAGCTCAATTTTTTATTTTTTTTTTGATGGGGGTAGGAAAAAGGAAAGGTAAGTGTATCGGAAATGTAGAATTAGAGAGTTAAACTTAAAAGGTGATGGGAATATATAGATTATAGGTGGCATGTATTTAATGGTAGTATTAAAAGTAGAAAGTGACAGAGAAAATGTGTTAAGAAAGTTGTGTAGATGTGTGGAGTAGGATACTAAAGATTAGGGATAACTCATATGGTGTTACAGTATGACATATACAAAAGTATATTTGCTATATGAAACAGTTTTGCTAGATTAAGGAGGCTGTGGATATGTGCTGCATGTGCTGCTGGAGTTATCAGTGAGATGTTGTTTTAGTTTTCTTTTAAAGGAGATTATGTTGTCTAATTCTGTAACTGATGATGGAAGGGCGTTCCACTGCTTAGTTATGAAATGGGAATATATGCAGCTACCTGCTCTTTTACTAGGTTTTGATACTTTAAATAGGTGTTTGATGTTAGAGCGTAGATTTTTGGATGGGACGCAAGGTTCAATGGTATTTTTCAGGGAAGGGCAACACTGTGGTTTATAAAATAAGTTTATGGGCAAAAGTGAGTTGTGTGTAATGTAGGTAACGTGCAAATTCTAACCAGTTTAGTTCTTTAGTGGCCTGGCAATGGTGGGTGCAATTTGGTTGGGCTGATGCGAATTTTGCAATCTTATAATAACAGGACTGCAGTTTGTGTTGCAAAGAGTTGCGGAGATTGGTGAAGATATGAGACCCATATAATAAGGTTGGATGGAGAAGACTTTTTGAAAGTTTTATTTGGCTGGATTTGTCTAAGTATTGTTTGTTTCTGTAAAGTTTGCCTAATTTGAAGTGAGTATTTTTTTATTGCGTTATTAATATGCAAGTCAAAGCTAAGTTTACTGTGAATAGTAATTCCTAGCAGTTTGGCCTGATTTACTAACTCTGTTCAGGTTTTGTTTATGGAGAATATAGTAAAGTCTGTGGGAAAAGGTTTAAATGCAAAGATGATAATCTAGTCAATCAGCTTGTAACTAGATGATCAGCAAATGTATTTAGTTTGATAGGAAGAACAGATGTAATTCAGGCGATGATTTTACCAAGGATATTGTATGTTCATAGGTTAGTACTAGGCTAACTGCCATTGTGGGCCATGTTAAGTCTAGACAATTACCTCATGTGAAAATCAAAGCCTGCACCTTGTGTCTGTAAGGTGAACATCTTAACCATTATACCAACCTCCCACTGTTAGCCAATACTAGCCTTTAAGTTTGATGAGTAATAGTTGGGTATGAAAAATTCAGAGTAAATGTGATACAGTTATATGGAATGATAAAGGCTATCAGATTGCCAAAGAAAGGATGCAGTTTTCTAGAAGACAGGGAGGTTGGGGTATGACCAATTTTAGGGTATATGCAGTAAATGCCTCGGCAGTGGAGATTTTCTCTAATGATGGTATACATGTATGTAGTATATAGAATGATCTTGGGTGAGTTTTTCAGGCTACTGAAATTTTATGTTTTTAGTTGAGGAAATAAGGGGTTGTAAAGATTCTATTCTAGGGGTTTTGAAAAAGAGGACTTTGGAACAATCCAGGTATAATGTTTTCTGATAAGAATTTTTTGGAAGAAATTGGTAGGACACAAGTTTGAACAGGGAAGGGCAACACTCGGGTTTAGACATGAGTGGGGTTAGAGGAAGGCTGTATTTATTTTGAGGAATGGGCAGTTATAAAATATAAGCTTGGGCTATCAGAAGGGGCTTAGTTGCAATTTGAGCAGTTAAAGCCAGATTGTTAAGAGATGGATGGGTACTGCAAGCTTAAATGAGACAGGTAGATTAGGGAAATGAGATATGGCTCCTGTGTTTGAAGACCAGATGCTGGGAAGGAAAAATAACCTGCAATATGTTATTTAGGACAATATTTGTACGGTAAAGTGATTCACAAATTGATAAACGGATGGAAGGATGTGAGCAATATTAAAATTTCTAGGGAAGAATGTGCAAGCTGCCTTAAAACTACAGCTAATCTGAAATTTAAACCAGGAATTTGGGACCATCATATGCGTTTGTTACACAGATAGTACAGGACCCCTCTATATTATTCTAAAATGACAGGGAATGGTAAAGCTCAGCTGTTGGAGATGTGGGGAAAAGGAGGCAGGGAATATCTATTAAGTTTTGAAGTTGTAAAGATATATCGAATATGAGGGAAGAGATTATGCAGAAATGGGAAAATATTTTGAGAAAAGTGCGTAGTGTTGGATATTTTGTTTACAAGGCCTAGGATGAGAAAGAGAAGGGTGGATAACTTCAGAAGAGATAATAATGACATTATAGGATGGGTTAGGAGATGGATAGCCATTTTATGGAGGGGGCAAGGCTGGAATCTTGCTGATATTCAGAAAAATAAAATCAGAACTTATTACTGAGTTTTGTATGTACAAGAAACAAGAGATGGAAAACACAAAATTAATCAAAAGTGGATGAAAGAGAATATTATTAGATTGTATGCGGGTAGATTAGGGAGTACTAAAGAAGACATTAAATTTTAATATGGAGCATGTTTTAATTGAGGGGGGTGAAATAATTGAAACAGCTTAATTTATGTAAGAAGATCAACACTCTATTATTGTTTCCTAATCTTTTTTTTTGTTTGTTTTGTAGGCTGTTTATTGTGGGGAGATTATTTGAATTGGAAAAGCGATGAAATTGTATTTAGGATAAAGAGGAAGAAGACCTTGATATGTTTTATGTGTTGCTATGTTTACTGTATTTTCTGGTTTTCATTATGTCTAGTAAAAAGAACGAAAAAACTCAAATTTAGATAACAACATAATATCACTACTCAATGCTAGGAGTTTAAGTAGAAAGATGCCTAAGCCTGTGGCCTTCCTTCAACTCAAACATATTTTATTTGTCTAGTTACTGAGACAGGGTTTTACTGCAGTGACAGCACTCCCACTGTACTAGGGTTTAGTGCCTATCATTCCTTCAGGCCCTTGGGTAACTGTGGTGGTATCCATATTTGCCAGACTTACCAACACCTTATGTTAGATTACCCAAAACCTTAAAACTTCAAATCGCTTTTAACAAATCCAAGCCATATAGACTCTTAAGTCTACTTTCATGTTGTAGACAAATAATGGAGAAGGTAATATTGGATAAGTTACTGTCAGAACTGGATAGGTTGGGACTTGAAACCATATATCAGCATGCATATGTTGAAAACAGATCTATTACCACTTGTAAAGCGATGTTCTATAACAATATAATAACAGCTATGAATGAAACATTGTGCTGTGATGTAATTTATATAGATTTAAATTCAGCAATTGTCAGGGTCATACACAAAACACTGATCAATAAATTAGTACAACTAGGTATTGATGTACTCTTGATAAGATGGATAGCTGCATGGCTTACAAATAGGACATGGCAAGTATCATACAGCAACTGGACAGGAGAAATCCTTGGTTACAGTCAGAGTGTCCCACGGGGCTCTGTCTTAGGCTCTTACTTGTTTAGATTGTATATTTCAGACTTAATGTTTTCATCTGAGGTGTTCACCAGTCTATATGCAGATGACCTGAAATTGGATAAACTGATTACATGTGATACAGATAAGGCATGTCTGCAAAATAACTTGACTAAATTGACCATTTGGGCACAAAAGAATAATATACTGATAAATACATCAAAAACTAAGCATATGAGATTTGGGAGACATAAATTGAAAGGTGAATATTTAATACAGCACACAGTGATTGAAACTGTAAACTCATTTAAGGACCTGGATATATGGGTAGATTCAGCTATGAGTTTTTCTAATCATATCAACCAATAGGTTAATGATAGTTATAGCACTATAGGTTGTATAAAAACATTTAAAAAGTCTAGGAAATCAGAAATGATGAAGTTATTGTTTGTTAGTTACATTAGACCCAAACTTCATTATGGAATAACAATATAGAAACTTTACAAGAAAACAAGCATGAGTAAACTGGAAAGAGTACAGTGGAACTATACCAAGGGCATCCATGGATGTGAAAATGTAAGTCATTATGAAAGACTAAAATATCTGAATTTGTACACTGTTTCTTATAGATATCTAAGAGGAGATCTTATTCAAGTATATAGAGCATTTAGAGACACCTACCTCTGGGAATGTTTGGGGTTATCAAAAAGTACTACTGAGTCATCAGACAACCCATGTAGAAGATTCTAGGAGCCAAATTATAGCCATGGCCTAAGCTGTTAAGTAGACAGCTTAATGGGTTAAGGGCAAGGCAGAATAAAGAACAAAGTGTAAAGACTTCTCATCTTCTCTTTGTCAATAATTTAAAACAGTGTAGCTCATCAGATGAGGAACTGAAAGTACAACTGCAAGTTATCAAAACTTTTTCAGATGATATAAGAATGTCATTTGGTCTTGATAAATGCGCAAAAAGCAACCTTTAAAGCAGGAAACCTGCAGCACCAGGAAAACATCAATTTGGGACAAGAATGTGATATAAAAGAACTTGAGCAAGAGGGAGTGTATAAATATTTGGGGACTGACGAAGGATTAACAAAACATGAACAAATGTCTATAAAACTTAGTAAGGAATACTTTAGGAGGCTTAAATTAATATTAAAAACAGTATTGACATCTAGGAACAAAATCCAAGCTATAAACCAATTTGCTCTTCCTCTCCTAACTTACAGTTTTGGAGTGATTGACTGGCCCCAAAATGTGTTGGATAGATTAGAGAGGAAAACAAGAAGGATGCTTCATGCTCACTAAATGATTTATGAAAATCAGTGCATAACAAGATTATATATTCCCTGTTCCTAAGGAGGGATGGGCTTCCTTGAAATTGATTACATGTATAGATCTGCAATTGTGGGACTCCACACATATCTCCTGACCTCACGAGACTCAAAAATAGTGAAAGTTTTGCAACATGAGGAGAATAAATATAAGATGACTTCTCTGCTTAATCTAGCAGAAGCATATCGGCATGAAGCAGGAATGGAAATCAAACCAAAAGTAGATAAAGATCAGGCAGCAATTGAATGTGCCAAAAAACAAAAGAAGGAATGTAAGGTAAAGGATGAAAT
The DNA here is from genome assembly GCF_019279795.1 of Protopterus annectens. Taxonomy (NCBI): domain Eukaryota; kingdom Metazoa; phylum Chordata; order Ceratodontiformes; family Protopteridae; genus Protopterus; species Protopterus annectens. Next base: position 956,713,933 of record NC_056734.1, on the reverse strand, counting down.
GAGAAGGCAAAAAATGTGGAAAATGCATAAATATAGTTACAAATATAGAAAACTTCTGGAAGAACCTCATATTGGTCAGGAACAAACACATGAATGGTTAAAGAGAGGCGAATTCAAACCAATGGTTAAAGAGAGGCAAATTCAAACCAAGCGATGAAAGGTTAATATTGGCAGCCCAAGACATTAGGTATATACCAACACAGCTACAACGTAATATCCACAAAATGTATTGGTACTGGATAGCAATTCACAATAACTCCTCGGCTTGGACAGTAAAAACAGTTTATCACCAAGACCAAAAATAAAAAATACAAAAATACAAACTCCACCAACACAACGATTAAGTGCTTTCATCTGACTAATGCAGACTTCATCAGAAGTACAACAGGTGGTTCTGCATCAATTAAATGTACTTTTAGGCGCCAAAAAACATTTCTCCTATAAAACTTTTAAAATGTTTTTTGGCGCCTAAAAGTACATTTAATTGATGCAGAACCCCCTGTTGTAGTTCTGATGAAGTCTGCATTAGTCAGATGAAAGCGCTCAATCGTTGTGTTGGTGGAGTTTGTATTTTTGTATTTTTTATTTTTGGTCTTGGTAATAAACTGTTTTTACTGTCCAAGCCGAGGAGTTATTGTGAATTGCTATCCAGTACCAATACATTTTGTGGATATTACATTAGGTATATACATGTTGGTTTACAAAGTCCATTGAACATGTGGGAGAAACAGAGAAATGTAGGTTTTGCAAAACCGAACTGGAAACAGTTGCACACTTCGTTGCTGCTTGTGACATACTAATGGCAGAAGGACTGTATATAGAAAGGCATAATAATGTGGCAAGACTGTTGCACTGGGGATATTGCAAACATTATGGTACTGAAGTGTATGAAAAACACTGGAAACATTAGCCACAAAGCATCATAGAAAAGTATAAAGTTTACATCACATGGGATCACCCATTACCAACAGTTCAAAAGATAGATGCTAGAAAACTGGATATAGTGGTCCATGAAAAGAAGACAAAAGTACATTGATCATTGATATCATCACACCCAGTGACTACACTGTGCTGCGTACAGAGAGACACAAAGTCATAATTAAGAATGGGGTCCATTCCTGTCATGGTATTAGAAAGTGAAAAGACTTGGAGAAATTAAAAAAAAAGATTCTATAGGAATGAGAAGTGTACTATTGGTTCTCTGACAGAGTAGCTGATGCATGGAACAGACTACCAAATTACATTAAAGCAAGTACTAGTTTAGATATTTTTAAGAACAGCCTGGACACTTATTATGAGAACAAGTGTTTTGTTATATTGACAAGCTAGAAGGGCATTAATTACCATGCTTGAAATGTTTGTATGTATGTATGTAACTGTTACTTCATTGCTAACTACAGCTCCCCATCAATGTTTCCCAATGATCATTGGAATTATCTTGATATCACTGATGAGTTAAATAGCAAGCAAATATCTTCTTCCTAGGAGATTTCAATTACCCAAACATTAATTGGCATACTTAAACCTCAAAAAATGGACATGCTCAAGGTTTTCTAGACTTTGTAAATGCTGATGCAGTGGAGCAAATTGTAAAACTACCAACTAGAGGCTGTAATGTCCTTGACCTGGTCCTTACAAACTGAAAAAGGCATGAAACACAAGCTGGCACCAAATCAATAAGACCCTTTAAATCCAAGTGCTAAAACCAGGAACAACTTTTATTTAGAACCAACTTTAAAATAGATAAGTGCTTTCATCTTCATATACCCTAAAATCAATTGGGTGGCCACGGTGGTGCAGTGGTTAGCATTGCTGCCTCACAGCAAGAGGTTCTCCGGTTCGATCCTCGGCTGGGGTGCCTTCTGTGCGGAGTCTGCATGTCCTCCCTGTGGTCACGTGGGTTTCCTCCGGGTGCTCCGGTTTCCTCCCACATCCCAAAGACATGCTGCAGGTGGATTGGACACTCTAAATTGGCCTTAGGTGTGCATGTGAGTGTGCCTTCTGTGGAAGGTTGGGCGCCGGGCTGGCAACTCGACACCGTAAAACTCCACTGCCATTCGATGTGCGGACAAGGTGATCCGCTGTGGCGACCCCTAACTGGGAAAATGCCGAAAGAAGAAGAAGATACCCTAAAATCAATTAACTACATTTAAAACTTTGTCCCTTATCATTCCTCTCAACCTGGAAACATCAAAAATCTGGACAAGGCCCATGACAACTAGGTACAAATCGGTACACAGATTAACATAAAAGTTGCATACATAAATATGCAACCCCGCCCACTCCAATGGAATTGTGGGGTACCAACTTTCAAACGCAAACTGAAGAACAGACAACCAAAATATGACACCAGAGTCCCCAGTTATTCCAATGTCCCATTACTTGGCTATTTCGCCCAATTTACCAAAAACACTAATGTGTGCATACTGCTTTACTTCTACAATGATTTGTATTTTATTTTTACATTTTATAGCACAATGCACAAGCATTAATAGACATCTGCTAATTAAACAAAGCAATACTGTCTCACAATGAAAATAGACTTGGCATTAAAACTTCTCTGCATTTGAAACTCATATACATTGAAACAGCATTTAAACTCACACCACATCCAAAGAAAATGCATGGTGAATAAAGATTACCTTTGGACTGTTTTCAATCATTGGCCCCTTGCACACAAAACAAGAAACATACATGTGTTCTTTGATAACCCTTCCCGACTTTATTAAATTATATTCCTTGAACAATACAGCACACTTGTTAGAGTGCATTTTAAATTTATTGTTTGAACATTTTTCCAGTAGACAATGAAACAAAATGCATGAACCAATAATGACAAAACTGCCCAATTCAGAACATTTCTATCATTAAAAAGTCTACTTCCACACCCGCACAATATTCATATATATAAATAAATAAATAAATATATATATATATATATATATATATATATATGACAGTAGTGTAAGCCATAGGCATCTTGCACAGCTTCTTGCACTTTTTTTGGAGGGGGGGGGGCAAAAGGCCAAAAACCAGGGCAGTGACACATTTTAAACATTGCTTGTATAATTTTGGAAAGTTGCTAGAATAAAATGTTGTGTTACCACCATGCATTTTACTGCCAAGCCTTGAACCCAAAACCCTGTGTACTACAGTCAGAGCAACGTACCACTATACCAGATCAGCAGTTTCCTGTAAGATAGGAAGACTGAAACTTAAATGACTATCATTTAGTGAATTCAGTTCTCACTTCTCACCATAGCTCTCAAACTCTTAGCACAAAAAGCCTGGACAAAGCCAATAATAGGGTAATACAAAATTCAGTTCCCAATTATTACCATAGCTCTCTCAATGTCCTAGCACAAAAACATGGACAAAGCCAATAATAGGGGAATACAGTCCCAAAATAGGGACAAATTTCAAATACTTATTAACTTAAAAAATTGCTAGAATAAAAGGTTTTGTGTTACCATTTATTTTCTGAAGAATGTGAAGTCTGAAATTCAAATGAGCCAGAGTATAGTTCTGTATATCGCAACTTTGCATTCACTTCAAAATGCACTTCAACTTTGCATTCACTTCAAAATGCACTGCTGTACCAGCAGAAAATGTGGCAGTTTAATGATTCTGTTCAATAACGGACACTAAACCACTTTCTGTTCAATTGCAATTAATGATTATGTTCAATAACAGACACTAAGCCACTTTCTGTTCAAGTGGCACCATCCAGAAAATAAATAACGTAACAGCAGTTTAATGATTCTATTCAATAATGGACATTAAGCACACCCAGCCATCAATAATGGACACTTTCATTCTGTTCAAGTGCAACCAGCCAGAAAATAATGTCTCGCCTCACAACCAGCCAGAAAATGCAGCAACCAAACAAAATGACACACACTCTTCTAAAAAACTAAGAGTCCTAGCCTTCTGAATGTCTCAAGCCAGGGGACAGCCAGAAATCCAAGAAAATGCAGCAGTGAATGCAAGTGGCATATATCGCAAGCAGCATTATGTTCACTTAAACTAATGGCTCGCAACATAAGTGCAGCCAAAAGATTTCCCCACTCTCCATTTGAACAGCCGGAATGCAAGCTCAATTCTGACAGGCTGGTAGCCCTGACAGAGCTGATGTCATCACGTGCGTGATGACATCAGCTCAAAAAGCAGAAAAAAAAAAAAAAAAAAAAAAAAGCTGAGAAAAACTCGGAAATGAAGGGGTGCCACTTGGGAATCATGGCACCCCATTATTTGGACCCCAAATCTCGGTAAATAATTAGTAATTCGGGATGGTTGGGAGGTATGTCCCATATATATATATATATATATATATATATATATATATATATATTGAAGAATAGTACCCAATCCACATGATAAATGAATGAAAATGTCCAAAGCTGGAAGGAACACCACCAAATAACTGTTTCAAAGAACAGGATACCAAATACTCCTTCAGAAGTTTAAAACCAGAAAAGTTTAATGCAATAATGTGAGTGCTTCCGCGGACCACACATCCGCTTCTTCAGACATAATGAAACAAAAGAATGCTTCTACATTTGTAGTAATGGTTGACCAATCAAGCAAAAAAACTAATTAATTAATTAATTAACTAATTAAAACAAATTCAAAATGAATGACATATTCTTAAAGCAACTCCATCATCTTAAAACACTTCATAAAAATAATACAAAATGTGTATGCTGATATATATAAAATCAACAAAATAAATATTATACATAATGAAATATAAATATCAGTACAATTATGTAACATCAATAGTATACTGAATAAATGATGTGTAGAAATACAGAAAAAACGTTATTAATGTTAAATAACTATTACACGGTGTAGCTATCTTAAAGTTCTAGCCTTCAAATAATGTTTAAGAGAGACAGTGTCATTTAGGCCTCTGCCGCGGTGTGCGGCGAGCCTTATGATCCATTTAACCTCTGCTAATTCTGTTAAATTTATAATGTCACCCATTCATATATTTACTTGTTGTATATGCAGCACTTGAAATTGGAACACATGCTCAATGCCTTCCTGCATTGTGTGTTTTGCCAATGCACTGTAGTCTTGCCTCCTATTGAGGCAATATGCATGGTCTCTAATACATTCCCTATGAGTTCTGTTGGTCTTACCAACATAGAAACGAAAACATAATAAGCAGTGTGCCACGTAGACTACATTTTTAGAATTGCATGTGCTATTGTTACGTAGCTCCCATAATCTCCCTGTATCTGGGTGTTTAAAAAAGCATGACTCATCAATGTATTGGCATTGCATGCAACAGCCACATTTTCTAGTGCCACCAAAATTGCTGGGTGTAATGTTGTCTACGTCAGTTACAAAATTATGATAGCAAAGCTGGTGTTTCAATGTTCTCATATTACTATAAGTAAAATTAGGAACTGGCCCAACAATGTCTCTCACTCTCTCATCAACCATCAAAATATTCCAATTGGAAATAATAGCATGCTTCACTCTATCTTATTACTATAAGGAAGAATAATAGATTCTCTCCTCTGCTGCTGACCAGAAGGCACTGCAGCATCATTAGTGTTCCTGTCCGAATAATAGGGTCTCGCCCTAGTTCTCCTCAGAACATCAACTTGTGAATAAACTCTGGATATCTCCTGGTGACTGTATCCCCTCTTCTTCAATCCCAATTCAAGGTTACAGAGTTCATTCTAAGAGGTTTCCTCACATGATAATCGGGATAACCTCATAGTCTGCCCCTTAATAATGTTATTAAAAACCATGGGACTATGCATACTCGTTCTATATAAGTATGCTGGTTTGTAGCATGGTTTACGATAAACTTTGGTTTTGTAACAATTGGATTCACAGTGTATTGTCACATCCAAAAAATGTATACTCCTACTGGAAAAATCTACAGTAAACTTTAAAAATGAATCCATATTATTCAATTCATTGACAAAAGAAATGAGCATATTGTGTGTACCCTTCCAGAGAAAGAAGAGATCATCTACAAATCTTCTGTAAAAAAGTATATTCGAATTATTCAGTATGTATTCCATTTCCCAGGCAGCCATGACTAAATTGGCATAGCTGTTGGCACAGCTAGTGCCCATGGCTACCCCCTTACGCTGTTTATAACATTTGTTCTGAAAAACAAAACAACACTAACTCTAATAGTAAATTAAGAAAGTCTACTTTGCCATTGTCAATCATATCACATTCAGAAAGTAACTTTTTCAATATGGCTAAACCTTCTGTATTCGGAATACAGGTAAAAAGTGATGTTACATCCATAGTTGCAAGCAATATCCCATCTATGGTGTCAAGATTAAATACAAATGTGTACAAATCAGTTAAAAAATGTTCTGTATCTCTTAAAATATAAGGAAAAGCCAATAACGCTTTCTTCAATTCTGAATCCAAGTATATAGAAAGCGGTTCAGTCAACCATCCTGAACCTGACACTATTGGTCTAAAAGCAGGTTTGACTGGATTTTTGTGTATTTTGGGTAGCCCGTGAAGGCTAGGTATAATAGGGTGTTGCACAATGAAATAATTAAACAAATCATCACTTATAATATTCATAAGTTTACATTCAAGCAAACTATTATGAATGTTAGTTTGTATTTCAGAAACAATACTATATGGTACTACTTCATAAGCTTCATCCGCTAAAATTTTTAACATTGTATCAAAGTAATACTCAGAATCTAACACAACTACCGGTCCGCCCTTATCTGCAGGGTGTATGACAATATTGCCATTATCCTTCAATTTATTTAATGCCTCTAACTCATTCCTGGTTAAATTATTATTTTTGATGCTCATCGAAAAATGAAAATCATTATAAAGAGCATTCTCAACAGCTTTGATAAAAGTCTCAACACTTGGTGAGAGATGTGGTGTAAATAAACTCCTACATTTAAAACAATTGATATGATCTGTAGGTTCATTGCCAAATAGCAATTTCAAAGCTATGCTACGTGAAAACAGTCTAACAGACATGATCGCTTCACTAATGTCCATGTTGGACGTTGGTATAAAGTTCATACCTTTATTAAGAAGCTCAAGTTCATCCTGAGTCAAATCATACATGGAAATATTCCATACTAGGCTTCTTGATTCCAGAGTCTCTTCAATGTCCGTTGTTGGCCAGGTGGTTCTTTCCTTTTCGCTCCCCTTACCATTTCTGACTCAACAGACTTCCTTCTGCCCACTCTTATAGGCAGGGGAGCAACTGGAAAATTTGCAGACTCAGCTGTCTCTAGCTGTATTTTCCGTCTGACGACGCTAGAGAATGTCTGTGAATTGCTCATGTCGTCAGACATATTCATACTAATAGCTGATGCAGAATCAGACAATTGTTCATGAGGTGTAGTATAAACAGAACGGACAGGATCGGGAGATGTAATGTCGTTGATTACTCCGTTGATCTGCACAGATTCACCATTCAAACTTGTCACTTCCTTCTGCTTCGTCTCTTCAGACCGGGAACGCCCAAGTATTTCCTGTTCGGAAGATACCATTTGTGGAGGCAATTCAGAATTAACTGTGTTGGTTGATATTCTGTTGCTGTTGGCTAGGTTTTCTTGCCTACGAGTCACTGGCAAATTGTTACTGGCCCCATTGGCAGTTCTTGGCCAAATAAAGACATTTTGTTTGGCGAAATCATCAATGTCTCTATTAAGTTTTCTTTTTTTATGTTCGAGGAGGTTGGTTTCATATCGTGATACTTTGTCAATCAATTCATGTAAATAAAGCTCACTACAATCACCACCAAGTAATTCAGTTAATTTAACTTGTTGCTCTTCAATAGATTTTCTCAAATCAAATTCAATCGGGTGAAAAAAGTCTAATAAGAGCCTTAAATAGGCTTTACTTGCATTTAAATTGATTTGTTGCCACTGCAACAAAAGTTCCGGATAGTTGTTACCATACGTGAGCATATTAAAAATTCTTAGCCCACGGGGGACCACATTGCAGCTCAAACAAGCTTCTAGATGATAACGTTAACATTGTAGACACTTAAATCTGTAGATGTTATTTTCTATATCTTTTTTTAGACTTCTCACTGCTTGCTCACTAGCGGCATTGACATTTACTACATTGTTACTCATTCGGAAATCCATAGACATGAGCGGATTAACCGATTCTGTTAACAGAGTTCTTAATCTACCATTGGAACTTGTATCCATTAAAACTTGAGCCACACCTTTCATATTTCCTTTGTCAGTTCCTTCCATCACAAACCACAAGAAAACACAATGAAGAATAGTACCCAATCCACACGATAAATGAATGAAAATGTCCAAAGCTGGAAGGAACACCACCAAATAACTGTTTCAAAGAACAGGATACCAAATACTCCTTTAGAAGTTTAAAACCAGAAAAGTTTAATGCAATAATGTGAGCGCTTTCGCGGACCACACATCCGCTTCTTCAGACATAATGAAACAAAAGAATGCTTCTACATTTGTAGTAATGGTTGACCAATCAAACAAAAAAACTAATTAATTAATTAACATTTTCATTCATGTGTGTATATATATATATATATATATATATATATATATATATATATGTGTATATATATATATATATATATATATATATATATATATATATACACACACACACACACACACACAGACACACACACACACACACACACACACACACACACACACACACACACACACACACACACACACACACACACACACATACACACACACACATATATATATATATAAATATGAATGTATGAATGTGCCAATCAGGTATAATAGTCAGTTTACTTGACCGCCAATCCTCCAAACCTAAATTACACATTCAAAAGGCTTGAGATTATATAAGAAAGAAGTGGGAATAAATAAATGTACTATAAATAAAACATCCCTGCACTATCTCTCAAGAGCTTTTAATTTCAACAAACAAGCAGTTCACCAAGCTTGAATGATCAGGTCTGGATTTAGTTTTACGTTTTGATATTATTATATTACAGTGGGTCTACTTCAAAATATCAAAAGACCACTTACTTGAATCCCAAATCATAGAGACGACAATATCAAAACCACATATCCACAAACCATCAAACTATTGAAAATGTTTACAGGGAAAGTAACCACTTGGCCACCATGGGGAAGTTTGCCCTATACCCCACTATAGTGTGATGTTGGAGTTGGTATATTTAGTTAGGTGGAGTGTGGGTGGGTGCAGCCCCCACATTGTAGTTGGGGGGGCAAAGTACCCCACTTTGATAGGTTTTACTTGCTTCACTGAGTGTATTTTGTCCTGGTGATTAAGTGGTTCCTTTCCCCATGAATGTTTTTGATGGTTTAATGGTTTGCAGATATGTGATTTCAATATTGTCATCTCAATGATTTCAGATTTGAGTAAGTGGTCTTTCAATATTTTGAAGTAGACCCATTACAGCTTATTTTATTTTATTTTGAATTTTGGCAATGCTTGTGGCTTCACTCTTAAGTTGAATGGGACTGATTTCTGGTCCACTTTAACTAGGAAGAAAGTTATAATTTCCCACCCAACTGCCTTTTTCCTGTTGTGCTTTTAAACCTGGTGTTTTTTGAGCTGCCCACTCCTACTTTGGAAGATCTTCCCAATCTCATCTAATCTGCTGATTCTACTAGGCACTGAATGATCAAACTGGGAAGGCTCCCCTGTGAGTTAGCCTCTTTTTCATATAATTCCACTCAGTGCTGTTGTGATCTTTCGGCTTTTCCCGGTTAGGGGTCGCCACAGCGGAACTCCGGTCCGCTAATGATTGGCAGTGGATTTTACTCAGTGTACAGTGCAATATTCATAGTATTCACCCCTTTTTCCATCTTTCATATTTTAAAATCTGTAACATTTGGCACTAGCATTGAACTGTGCTGAGAGAAGCAATATCTCCATTACCAGACAGACAGCACCTCCAGTAATTCTGACCAAAGCTCATAGGCATTACACCCTCTTCAAGCAACATTGGAAAAGTACAAGTAGCCATAGATTTGCTAGTTTGTTTGAAATGTAGCTCCTGAAACAATGTAGGAATTGTCTCAAACTTGCTGACCTACCCGTTCCTTTTTTAAGCACCTTTATTATTATCAATAAGACATAAACAAACATACATTAACAGAAAAGAAAATAACACATATTAACATTTTTTTCATGCACATACATTATACATCACATATCTTCTATTTTTGTGTAATTATTACAGCCCAACATTACACTCTTTTTCTTTTTATCTCTTTTATAATATTTAACATTTTAAGTGTGTGAATGAGAGGGAGGATAGAGGAATTGTGAGGATGCAGGGAGTAGAGGTGAGTAAGGTGGATGAGTTTAAATTCTTGGGATCAACAATTCAGAGTAATGGTGAGTGTGGAAGAGAGGTGAAGAAGAGAGTACAGGCAGGATGGATTGGGTGGAGAAGAATGTCAGGAGTGATTTGTGACAGCCGAATACCAGTAAGAGTGAAAGGGAAGGTCTACAAGATGGTAGTGAGACCAACTATGTTATATGGGTTGGAGACGGTGGCATTGACAAAAAGGCAGGAGTTTGAGCTGGATGTGGCAGAGTTAAGGATGTTAGGATTTGCACTGGGTGTGACGAGGGTGGACAGGATTAGAAATAATTATATTAGTGGATCAGCCCAGGTTGGAAGGTTTGGAGACAAAGCCAGAGAGGCAAGATTACATTGGTTTGGACATGTGCTGAGGAGGAATGCTGGGAATATTGGGAAAAGGATGTTAAGGATGGAGCTGCCAGGTAAGAGGAAAAGAGGAAGGCCTAAAATAAGGTTTATGGATGTGGTAAGAGAGGACATGCAGGTGGTTGGTGTGACAGAGCAAGATGCAGAGGACAGGAAGAAATGGAAACAGATGATCAGCTGTGGCGACCCCTGACGGAAGCAGCCGAAAGAAGAATAAGAAGAACATTTTGAATATAGTTGGTTTAGATGAGTTCCATTTTCTAGTAATTGTTTTTTTTTTGTTTGTTTGTTTTGTTTTGTTCTGGCAACCAACAAAATTAAACTTAATAAGGCATTACTATGTCTAGGCAATTGAAATCCTGTGTCCCCGTTCAAAAAATCATATCCTTAGTTACAGCCATTTGCTTGCCCAATATAATATTTCTGTCAGTGTACTCTGCAGGGAATTTTTAAAATCTTTCAACTCATTATTTTCCCAAAGCACATATTCCCAATTACCTCTTTTTTCCCCATTACACTTCCAACATTTGCCATCTACATACAGAAAAATTATATGAAGTCTGCTCAGGGTATAAAAATATCTATGCAAATACTTCCAAGCAAAGATCTTAAACCTTCTGGACTGTTGCATACTTAGGAAGCATACATATGTACTGCCATTTTTCTTTTCCAAATTGCCTTTCTGGTCTCTTTTCCCAGTCTTTTCTAACATGGTCTGATTAATTCTTATAGTTATACAATATTTTGTATGCCCTTTTTATCCCTTTTTTTAACAGTAGCATCTGTTCTAGATTCAATTAAAAATCTCATCATAGCAGCTCTTTCAATTAAGATCCCCCTATCACTTTCTCTTTGCATATATTCTGATATCAATCCCTGGTAGGGAAGGCAGTCTCTAACCTGCAGCCTAAACATCTTTTCAGCCTCATCCCATTCTATCACCTTCCTCCATTAGTTATTGTTCCAAATACCTTGGTTTCTTTGCCAGTTTTCTACAATAAATTCCAATCCCTGTTGCCTATTTTCTCAACCCCTACTTGCAGTCATCCATTCTTCTGTTGGCTTAGTTCTTAGAATACTTTCTGCTACATTATGAATATAATACCCTGTATGGTTATTATTATTCTCCTTAAGGATATGCAAGGAAAACCCCATTCCCTCTTTATTTCTTGAACTCCTCCCACTTCATCATCATCCCTTTTCAGTTTGAATTATAAACTTCTGCCTGTGTTATGTATCTGAGACTTAACTGTGTAGCTCTAAAATAGCCTTTCAAATCAGGTAATCCTAAAACACTTTACTGGAAAGGCTCACCCAGACTCTGCTACAGTTTGCTGCGAGGGGAAAGTTAGTTTGCTTTTTATTTGTAGTATTTTGTATTACTTTATTGCCTTTTTCTATTTTGTATACTGTGATTTGTTTTCTTTACACTGTGTTTTACTTGTATTCTGCTTTTAACTGCATATTAAAACTTGAAAAGAGACCACAGCTCTGTCTCTTGTGAGTCAGACAGAAATAGAAATTTTCCCAACCTACCTCCCGGTTACTCTTGTGTTGTTAAACACCACTGTCTTTCTAGCTGCTTGCCCCTTATGTTAATTTGACCATATATCTCATTTCGTCTCTGCTTTTACTGGCTGGTGTGAGTAAGCACACAATTATCATTTTGTGAAATCACTCCCCTTCAACTATTTAAATTTATTGGCCATCCTACTGTATTCCATAGCACCAGAATACAAATGTGACCACCCCCTTTCAATCTATCTTGCTGTTTTAAAAATAGTGACTCTCCACTAAAACTTTAACTTTTTAGACAGGTAAAACTTAAGTCACCTACTTTCACATACTCCTCTAGTGCACACTGCAGTGTTTAGGATAAACCATTTTTTCATTTTACCTTTAAGCATCTATTGCAAGACCACCAGTTATTAGAGAGCCCACATTCTGCCTCTCAGTAGTCATCTTGGGATTAATGCTTCTGTTTTCTCCTGGTGAGAGAAGGAGTGCAGTTACATTATTTCCTGGAGACTGCTGATCACCAGAAAGCTTAATAATGGCTTTGTAGGTGACAGCTTGGAATCTGTACTTATAGTCTGATCCGGGTGAGAGTAGGAGCAGAGATAATTGATTCCTGACTCTTTCTGGTTGAAAAGTGAGTGTCTGTGCTTAATGTACCCAATTTGTCTGGTTGCTATTCAGGGCATCTACCAGAAAAAGGCTACAAGCCTGCAAACCCTTGCATCATCTGGGACAAGACTGTGAATCACCATACAAGCCGTGGCCTGCTTCTCTTCTTGGGATTGGAGCTAACATTTTGTTTCTGGTGAGAGAAAAAGCAAAGGAGTATTGTATCCCAACAGAGTGAAGCTGTGCTGAGACCAGCATTAGTTGTAGCCAGGCAGTAGCCATTCATGCGACTCCCCTCTTTTTATCATTCTTGACAAACTAATTCTTTATTTTTCAGTAAGTACTGTTTGATTTCTTTCTAATTTCAGAATATCTGCCTAAAATCCTTAAATTTTCAGGGTCTGCATATCAGTTTGCCCTTAAGTGTTTGGCAGTGCTCTGTACAGACTGTGACACCTTGAGTGACATTTTTCCTGTAAAAGTAATATATAAGGAAACAGCTCCAGTACTTAGTAATAATGACCATCCCTCCTGGCATGTCTAAAGGTCAGTTCCCTGTGTTTTCTCATATTAACCTGGGGAACTTGGGAATTCTGAGGCAGTGTAGCAACTGCCGCATGTACACAGACAACCCTCTCCTCTTACCTCCCAACATTCAGACTTGTGAGAGACACACTTATATATCCAAACTGGAAGCCATGCACTCTCAAGCCAAGATGGTCAAGAGGAGAAGGTCAACAGCTGCACCACACCACATGCAATACATAGCCCTCCAGAACATCCAGCATCACAGCTCTCGCATAAAAACACAAACAACACACCCACCTTCGCAGAGGATCTGAGTAGAAATCTACCCAAACAGCAGAGACCTCCAAGGCAGAAACACACTCGACCACCACAACACAAACCACAAGACACACAGCTCACCTACACAGTGTGCTCCTCAGCCTAAGACCCTAAGACAAAACAGCTTGCCCAATACACTAATCATAGGTGAGACACACTGATGTCCCACTTATTAGGTTGAATAAGGAGAAGGTAATACTCAGCTGTCTATCAGGTGCCAGAATCCGATACATAGCACACGCACTCAGGTCACTCCACAACATGTACAAGTATGACTCTGTCACTGTCCATGTGGATGTGAATGACCTGAGATGCACCTCCCTTGACTACATGAAAAGAGACATGGAGGAGCTATCGGATTATGTGGCCCAGGCAGGTATGACCCTAGCCCTGAGCAGCATCCTACTGTTGTCCAGAATGATACCGCAGTACAAGCAGAAAATGATTGACTTTAACAATTGGCTAAGTTTCTGGTGTCACTCTAAAGGGATCCAGTATCTGTTTGCTTGGGATGACATGACTGACAGACCTCGATGCTTTGCCAGAGATTGCTTGCATCTGCCACCCCTGGGTTTCCAGATACTGGCTAATGCTTTTGCCACCCCTATAGTGCCTTTTGTAGGCGATGTTCCAAAGACCAAATTACCACCATAACAGCATGAAATAAATGCAATCTGAGGGTCATGCTGCTCAATGTTAAAAGTCTAAATCTCAAGATGCACTTGCTTGAAGTACTCCTCAAAATGGAGAACATTGAAATTTGTGCTGTAACGGATACCTGGTTTAAAGCAGCAGAAAACACCCCTGCACTACCAGGCTATAACTCATTCCACACCTTTTGGCCCCAGAACATGGACCGAAGCTCCAAAGGTGGTGGTGTCTCCATATTCATAAAGGATATGCACACCTCCAGACTAGTAGCCCAGCATAACACATCTGACATACTTCAGGTATAACTAACATTGTACCTGAAGTATATCTGGTACAACTAACATTGGGTAAGATGGCAATTCAGGTCATAGCCTACTATAGGTCCCCAACCATGTTCCACGACTCTCAGTCTATGTTCCTAAGCACACTGGAAACTATTAGTGTCCAACCCAACACTCTCATACTAGGTGACTTCAATACCCCTCCATCAAGTGGGAAAACTACTTATGCGCCAATACACTGGCCCAACGCTTCCTGGAATTCATCAATTCCGATGGCCTGGGTGAGCTCATTCTTACCCCCACTAGAGGAAGCAACATACTTGACCTCATTATTACTAACATGGGCAACCGTTGCTCTACACCAATAGTCAATTCCTCCCTGGTTAGATCCAACCACAAACTAATCACCATGGAAATCCACATCTCACCCACACTCCCCACAAAGATATCCGTGATGAAAAACTTCTCCAAAGCTGACTATGGGCTCCTAAAAACAGAGGTGGCTAACTTCACGGCACTTATGTATGCATGACTGCCAAATCATACACCAATGCACTGTACAAACATGTACATAAATGCATGGAACTAGCCATAGCCAACAGAACCAAGATGTTCTCCTCCAAAAAAAGGAAGCCAATCGGGTGGTCCCCTGCAATTAATAAACTCTACAAAAGAAGGAAGAAACTGTTGCAGAAAAAGGTGAAGTCTCAAGTCTGGAAAATCTCCCTTATTAGCCTCAACAAAAAGTTGAGATCCCTCAACAAAACCTCTAAAGCCAGCTATGAAGGCAGAATTGCAGCAGACACTAAACACAACCACAAAACCTTCTATAGTTATATCAAGAATCTCCATGGCAATACCCAGGTTTGCTCTGAGTTACTGTACAATGGTACCTCCAATACTGAGCCAACAGATATTGCCAACATACTGGCCGACAGATTCAGTGCCAACTTTATGCCTCACAGCCCCAAAGGACCAACCACAATACCAGAGGAATGCCAGGCACCCAGCATTATTGCAGAACAGGTTAAAGCTGCATTGTCCAAGGCCAGGTATACAGCTTCCATGGGACCCGGCAATATCTGTGGATGTATTCTACATGAACTACAAAGTAAACTGGCACCACATCTGTGTGCCCTGTTCAATCACAGCCTCACCTCAGGCTTTGTCCCTACCAAATGGCACACTGCTGCAGTCATCCCTTTCCATAAAGGGGGAGCGATTACAGACCCTGGAAATTATCGCCATTAGCCTGATGAGTCTGATATGTAAGGCTAGAAAGTGTATCATCATGGACCTAATTAGCAAGGATATAGGGAATTTCCAAACTTCAGATCCCACGCAATTTGGTTTTGTGAAAGGTAGATCATGCCTGCTCAACCTGGTTGACTTCTTTCAGTCAGTCACCAGAGCTGTGGATGATGGCTAGGCGGTTCATACAGCTTACCTCAATTTGGCCAAGGCCTTTGATAACATTCCCCACTCAGGAATTATTGCTAAACTCACCAAACTAGGCATTAACCCCTATATCACTAGGTGGGTTGCAAATTGGCTCAGAGATAGAACCCACAGTGTGAAGGTAGCTTACTCCAAGTCAGACTGCCAACCAGTCACAAGTGGAGTCCCACAGGGATCAGTCCTGGGTCCTCTCCTGTTTGGCATCTACTTCTCAGAAGTGCAGGCCAACACAGAGGGACTCTGGCTGACAAAGTTCGCAGAAGACTGCAAGCTGGGAGCCATTATTAACTCCCCAAATGATATAGACATCCTACAGAAAGATCTCACTGAGGACAATGACTGGTGTCAAAACCATGGCCTTAAGCTTAATGTCAAAAAATGTGTCATCATGCCCTTTGGGAAAAACTCACTTCCCACTAATTACCACATCGATGGGTGCCCACTGAACACTGAAGGTGTTATAAGAGATCTGGGGACACAGGTTGACAGCAACTTCTCCTCAATCACCACATTGCCACTGTGGTCAGAAAGTCCTTCTGTGTGGCACATCTCATTACCAAGGGTTTTGCATCCAGGAAGAAAGAGGTCATCATCTCTCTCTCTCTACTCTTCCCTCATTGGGCCATTCATTGAGTATAATGCCCCATTTGGCATGTACCTCACTAGACACACGCAACAGCTGGAAAGGCCACACAAGTACCTCACAAAGAGGATCCTAGGCATTAAACACATGTCCTACATGGGCAGACTCAAAAAAATGAAAGCTATTCTCTGTCTCATATCATCTACTAAGAGGTGATCTCTGCTTGACTTATAAAGCCATGTCTGACCCAGCTCTGTTAGAAATGCTACATCTAAAGAAATCCCAGTCCCCTACACCACATGGTCCAGAGACCTCAACCTCATTACCACAATCAATAGAACATGTTGGAGGGACAGGTTCATAACCCAGAGACTGCCCACGCTCTGGAATAAACTTCCATACATGTCAAGCAGAGCACCTCATTGGCCCTCTTCAAGAGAAATCTTGATGAGTGGATGGGAAACAGAAAGTTCACCCTGAGGATCACTCCAGTGGATCTACTTGATAGAGACACTGGGAACTAACGACAGGCAGCATGATACCAGGGCACTTCTATGGGCTAGGCTTGTAAAGGCTCCAGGGCCATTAGCCTAGTATACACCTATGAACATTGTTCTATTGGAAGGATCAACTTATCCCACTTAATGTTTGCCATCTTTCCCTCCCAGATAAATTCCTTCAACTTTTTTAATAATTATTGTCTACAACTTCAACTATGGTTGATAAAAAATATGCCTGACCCATATACAAAATTAAAGGGACTAAAAACTTTTTTTCTGCTTGCATCTTATCCAAATCCATGAACAAGAGCTTCTATTTACTCAGTTTAACTTTTGTTTAGTCCTTAGCTGCTACAACAGAAACCTTCCTAATCCACACTGCTAAATGCTTTATCTTATTGTGTCCCTATACATATGAGTATTGCTGAATCAAGTTGTATGTGTGGGGGTGCATAATTTATTGCTATAGCTTTTGCTTTATCTTCATTTATTTTATATCTTGAAAAGATGTGAAATTGTCATAAAATTTTCCACCAAACTGAGATGTCATTTTCTGTATTTATCAGATACAAAATACTATCATCTGTAAATAACGCCAACTTTTTTGATTACCATACCAATTATATCCTTGCATTTCTAAGTCCCTTATTTTCTTGCAAATGGCTCTAAATATAAAGCAAATTACAAAGAAGAAACTAGACACTCTGCTTGTTTCATCTGCTCATATGCAACTATCAGAGAGAAACCCTCCCACTTTAATTCCTGCCGCTGATCCTTATATCTTCCTAATTAACTGTATTATTCTATCAGGGAATGCAAATGCTTCCATTATCCTACTCATGAAATCCTTACTGTGTCAAATGCTTTCTCTGCATCAATGACCTACTGACAACAGGTGCATTTTCTTAAATTCTGCTATCCTCTGGATCATCATTGCTCTGTTCATATTGTCACACTGATCCATATCTATTGATTTTGGAAACACCTTTGTGATTCTTTTAGCATTTATAGTTATACACACTTTATGACTGTGCTTTAAAACTTAAATGGGTCTTTAGGGTATTTAACATAATTTAGGTAATTCAGCTTTACCTCCTTTAAAAATACTGTTCAACAAAATCTTTCCAGATCTTTATATCTTTCTTCTAGCCAAACTTCCATAGGAATTCTATCTATTCCTGGAGACTTTTCACCAGTTTCATCTCCTCCCCTCCTATCTTAACTGTTAGTTGCAGAGCTTCATCTATATCTAAGCTTTGCATATTTAAATCTTCCATAAATATTTCCATTTGTACTATTTTTTTCATTTCCACATTTGTCTGCCTTATACAAATGTTCATAAATTTTCCAAAATATTTTTAAAACCTCTATAAGATCTATAGCTTTCTTGTAATAAGCTCCCTAGATCTGGCAACAACACTTTTACCTTTCTGCTGCCTAAGTCATTGTGATAATATTTTTGTGTCTGGAAGATATTATCAAAAAAAAAATAGTTGCTTAACAGCAGTCTTTCTAAACCCATGCATATTATCCAGATATTCCCATACTTTCTGTTTAGCACTCTGCATCTGTGCCACCTCTTGTTTTGTAAGATTCCCTTTATTCTGCATTTCTTTGACCTTTGTCATCTCCTCTATATAATTTGCATTACTTCTTAACCATATCGCTTTCTCTTTTATTTCTACCATGTTTTATAAGTTCCATTTTCATTTATACCACTCAATAGCTATAACTTCTGAAGCTATTTCTATCTTACCTAATAAATCTTGATTAATTTCAATTACCCATTCCTTAAACTCCTCTCTTTTTAACAGGTAGGTGGGAAAGCACTAGTGTCCCAATTTTGCTTAATTACCCTACATTTCTATATTACTTTTTATTGGTGCATGATCTGAAATAGCTATTAGATGTTTGTTGAAGCTTTCATTAAATGCACATGTTACTGTGAAGTATAAGTTCGATCTAGTTATTGTACCTTAGGGAATAATATCTAAATTCTGTCCAGGTTCCTACTATTGAATTCACATCTTCCATACCAAATACTTTCATAAATTTCCTCAATTATCAACCCTGTTTTGTTATAGTTTCCCTTCACTATTGCAAATCAAAGTTCAAGTCCTACCTATAAGTAACATTCCTTGCTGAAAGCTGATTATTAATACCAACATTTTCCTAAACTGAATAATAACAGTTTTTTTTTGTGGAATATAAATACAAGCCATCATAATTTTCCTCCATAGCTGAATACCCTTACTACCACAAATCTACCATTATTGTGTTCTTTTTCCCTATCTAACAATTAATATAATTACTCCACTTTTCCTTTGTCCCTGATATTCTGCTAAATATACATCCAGAAATCTTGTCTTTGTCAAAATGACATGGTCATTTATTTCTAAAGGTGTCTACTGCAGCATTGCTATTTGCACTCTGCATTTCTTAATACAATTCAATACTCTTTACTTTTTGTCTTTACCTGCAAGACCAGTTACATTCCAATATAATATGGAGACAGCAGCATTATGATAAAAAGTTATTGTACCCTTCCCTCCTATTATATATGACAGATTTTTGAATGTGTATTTCCAACTTTTGCGTTACAGGCATACAAAAATATTTGGTATGCTGATCTTTTATACAGGTGTTTTTCTCATCTCCATTTGAACCTATGTCACATTATTTGAGACATTTTGCTTTAATGAAAATCCTCAAATTAAAAAAAACATAAATACATTATTTTTCAAAACACCCTATCCCCTACTGAATTAGAATAAACACAGAAAACTATGTACATCTTCAATAAATGAAGTTTAACCCACCAAATAGGAACAATATTCCCAAATCAACAGCTGCACCCACAGGCATTACTATCCAAAAATTAAGCTTACTCATCCTAGCGTGCATACTACAGACTGTGTTTCCACTTACACTGACTGTTTTCTGTTTTTTTTTCTTATCTTTATTCTTCTCCCAGATGTGAAAAACAGTGTGTTTGTTTTTGGGGAAAAAATTTACTTTTAGCCCTATAAAAAGTGCACTGCTTATCCCTAAATAAAACTAAATTATACACTGTCCTATTAAATTCTTTAAAGTTTTAAGGCTGATATCTCTTATTTACTTTCCATAATTTCAAACTTTATTTTTCAATGAACTTCTTGCCATTGTACTTTTAAATTCTGCATTTCCCTCAGCAAATAGTACTTAGAAGTCTTGAGAATAATTGCCTGCACCTGCAGACAGCCTTCTCATGTAAAAATACTCATCAATGAATCTTTGTAAATTTCATTCAAAACAGAATGTACAGCTGGCTTCAGCTGCAGAATTGTTGACTCCCACTGAGCATTTGCTAATGGAAAAAAAATAATTTAATATAGTTACAGTTGTAAGAAACTTTGTATTTCTAGTGACTTTCACCATTTCCTTTATTTTTAAAGCCCACCTGATTATGAAAAAACTTTTTATTTATAGCTTAAGCCAAAGTCATTAATCTAGACATTCACCCTTGTAAAAATAAAACAAAAATCTTAATTCTACATATAATATTATCATGCACCATTACATTACACCTCCACCTCAGCAGACCAAGATCATGGTATATTAACATTAAACATGCTTTTGTCTAGCTTTTATTCTTTATTATACTTGTAAAGCTTATACTTATTACAGCTAACAAAAGTACTTGTTTTCTTTAATATATTTAACACATGCAGCAGTAAATGAAAATACTCCCCCCACATTTAAAATACTCCTGATTACACACACTGCACAAATCTGCTTTACTATATTTAACTTTCAGTTAGTTTATATCCTGAAATATTTTTTTTTAAATATTAGAGTAAACTCTTAGTTAACCAGCACCAATGGGAATTGGTAAATGCTGGATAACTGCAGTTTCTTGTTGCTTGAGAGTTACTTTTAAAAATAGGCCTGGCTAATACTGGACCCAATACTATTTGTTTGGTTTGACTTCTTCTTGGGTTGAGGAGAGAGGGAATTTATTCCTATCTTCCTTTTTAAAACTCTAAAACTCAAAAAATGTAAGGTATATTTCTGTAGGGGGAAACAGAAAGTACAATGCATGAAAATTGTACTGTATTTTTTTGATTTTTTTTTTTTTTTTTTTGTCGGTTGCTTGAGAGTGCCAGTTGCTTTAGTTCTGATTAATTGAAAGTTTATTGTCATAAGTACAAAAATGTTTTTATTTACAGTTACTGTTTTTCCCCTTTTAGTGTCCTTTTAAACATTAATGACATAAAGTTGGGTACATGCTTTACAGTCCACCTACAAATATAACAAACTTAACAAAAGTCCTGTATTTTCCAGCCAATTTTTATTATGAAGCCATATTTTATAAATGCAAACAAAGCTTTATAGTCTCCAATTTATTCACTAATTTCAGTGATGCTTTTTTTTCCTGTTTCTCTCCAACTACTAAACACTCTGGTTCAAATCCAAGGTACTGCTCCTATTTCTAGTCATCTCCTGTGTTTTTTTCTTTTTTTCTTTTGGAACATTGGTAAAAAATTCCCTGACAAAGTCTCTTTTGAACCTTGCTGTCAGAAGAATGAGATGCAGAGTCAACTTTTGCTGGCTGGCTCAAATTTGTTGGATAAACATTTTATTTCCTCTTAGCCTGTTCTACATCAAATTTTGATCCTGTAGGAAAAATACTATGAATTCAGCTGGATACAGTAGCTTGAATTTCACACCTGACACACTTGACATGCCCTGATTGCTTGTATAAATTTGCTTATCTTCTACCAGGTGTACATTGAATAATCATTTTCTAGAAATACTTTTCTGTCTCCACTTTTTAATACCTTTTCCTTCTTTCACACTTTTTCAGGATTGGCTGTTTCTGCTGGTATGATTGCATTTTTAATAAAATAGGTTGTGGCTGCTTTCCTATGGCCAGGTATGGAACTTATACTCAATGCACCCCTTCAGTAATCAAATCCTGCTGTGGAACAGCAGTCCAGTTACTTATTTGTCCTTTCATAAAATTAATACAGTCTGTTCCTTACAGTTTGTCTGGTACAGCAGAAATTCTCAGGTTTTCTCTGTGAGTTCTGTCTTCTAATACCACTATTTATTGAAACAGCTTTTCTTAAGAAGTCTCATACTCAACCAACTTTTTCTTCATTTCAGCCTCTGATTTCTGTAGTTTTATCAGTTCATCTGAACAGCTGGTTAACATTTCTTTTATTTTTTCAACCTTTTGTTATTCAAGTTGATCGATTCCTTCAATGTTTCATTTATTTTAATCATCTCTGAGTACATTTGTTTTATTTTTTTCTCTAATTTACTAGAAGCCATCTCTTGAACAAAAGCTGAAGCTTGCATTGCTTTTTGCTGAAAACTGCAGGATTCTTCCCAGACAGTTTTTTTTCTTTTCACCTTTTCTGGTTGTTAGGTTTTCTAACTTTTTTTTTTTTGCTGGCATCCAGGCAGGATACTTACTTGCCACTAATTGAATTTTACCCCCAATACAGTTTAAAGGGCACTCCTTTCTCTCAGTTTCAGTTTGCACACTGAGAGAGCTGAAGTTAATCAATTTATCAGTGTGCAGTCATCTCAGAAGTCCATGACCTATCTGTTTATTAATCAGACTGTCACACTGTGAGAATGATGTAGTTATATAATGTAATTGGAGGCAAAGCACTCACACAAAGCCACAGCAAAAACATACAGGTTACCAGTACTATACAACTGTGCCACACCAATCATACACTGATCAACTGAAACACATTGAGCTGCATATGTTGAGGCTCTTAAAAGTAATCTAGCTAAACCATAAAGGCCTCTTAAGTATAACCTAGGAAATAAGTGCCCTCAAAAACCTCTTAAATGCTCAACACAGAGCGTACACAACATAGACCATACATCTAAGAGTCAAACTCATTCAGTTCAAAAGCCCATAAGGCAAACCTCCACACAATCTAATATCCTACTCATGCATATCTCCATCGTAATACGTTGATGCACTACTCATCACAGTGTGCAAGGAAAGGGTCATGATGAGCTCCTGTCAGGTGCAAGGATTCACCACATCATAAATGCACTCAAGTCCCTGCACTGCAAATACACATATGACACAGTCATACTCCAAGTGGATGTAAATGACTTGAGGCATACCTCCCTGGATTATATGAAGCAAGAAATGACAGATATCTCACAGTATGAGTCTATGGCAGATATCAGCCTACTCTTCAGTAGACCTCTACTGTCACTAAGGATGCCACAATATGAAGAAATCATTACTGATTTCAATAACTGTCTTGTCTTCTTGAGTAATGTAAGGGGGTAAAATACATATCAGCATGGGAGGAGATGGTAGACCATAACATCTTTGCAAATGATGGCCTGCACCTATCCCTTGCAAACCTTTTGTATATTGGCTAAAAACTTGTCCAGCCCCATAGTGCCTTTTAGACAATGACAATCTCCTAACATTGAACCATAACAAAACAGAATCTGGATAAAATAAAGGTATTGTTGTTCAATGTTAGGAGCTTTAACAAAAAAACTTCACTCCCTACAAGCCCTCCTTATCTTGGAAAACATTGATATACACATTATCACAGAGACTTGGTTCATGGCCAGTAAGAGCACTCCATCAGCAAAGGCTTTCAATGCCTACCCCATTTTTAGGTTCACTGCAGTAACTAAGAGAATTAAGCGTGGCATTATATCCATATTCTTAAAAAAGTTCACCTCCAGACTCATTAGACAACACAATGACCTGGAACCCCTCCATATCCAAATTACTATTAACAAAATCTCTAATCATATTGTAGCTAACTATAGGACCCCTTTATATCCTTCTCAGCTCATACCTCCTACATAACCCGCATGAGGTCCCTATGCATTAGGCAACCACCATTCAAGACTTCAACTACCCCTCCATGAAATGAGAAACATCGTATGCACAGAAATTTCAATACAAACTCTTTTACCATGTAGTATACAATCCAAACAGGGGTAATAAAATTCTGGATTTGGGCCTTCCCAATGAGGGGTAGCTTTGTTCTCCACTAATTGTAAATTCCTTTCTGGTCAAATCAGACCACAGATCAGTTGCATTCACCTTAAAACTGAACTGTAAGTATCTTACAGTACTTAATTATTCAGAGATTATGCTAAGCCTAATCCACTACAACTGAGTGATGAGCTGGACAAATTCAAAAGCCCTTCCTTTCTTGACAACCCAACTTCTTATGCACATGCAAATAGCTGCCGAGATGGATCTGCCCCCCCCCCCCACAAGTAAATACAATGTCAAATTTAAAAATAAATCCAGTGTTGAAACCCTAATGTAAATAGGCTCTATAATAAAAGGCAAAACTTGGTGTTCACAAAAATAAACTTTATTTTATATTTGTTAACCGGGCTAGTCTAACTGGATACATGTCCATTTTCAGTAGAGGCCCAGGGAGAAAAATTTCACTACAAGTTATATACTTTAGCAAGTATAAAAAGCTTATACAGTAAAATCATTTCGAACCATTGCATAAATGTGGAGGGCACCATTACAAAAGTAATTGCTACACTGTGAAAGATTAACACACAAAGATGGAATAACAAAAAGACAGACTATGTTAACTCATTTGTTCCAGGTATACATTGAAGTAAAAAGGAGTAAAAGGATAATCACAGATCACAAAAATATATATTTTTTCTGGACAAACTATGTATACAAGTAAGAATGTATAGCTAGAGCAGAAGAAAGGTATAGGAGTAATAGTAGTACTTCCGTAGCAGTGATAAGGCAAGAGGCCAAAAAAAGTGTAAGTCAAGATCATGGGCATAGCCAATGAGAATTCAGGAAGGTTTTTAGTTGCTTCTTGAAAAGGGGTGTTGATACCAGTGAGGTGAGTTCACAAAGAAGCTTGTTCCAATTAAAATAAACAGTGTTAGTAAACAGGCAGTCACCAGATTTATTGTGTGATTTATGGGAGGCAACTAGTAGCTTGTTAGCTGAGTGAAGGGTTGTGAGGTTTTATAAGGGGTAATAAGGTTACTGAGTATGGGAGTATTTGCGGGGTGATACAAGATCTTGTGGATGATCGTCAGCTGTTGAAGCAGCAGCTGGTTTCGTAATTCCAGCCAGCCTAGTTGTTTAAGATTTATGCAATGGTGGGTACGAAATGGAGCACCTGTGGCAAATCTAGCAATGTTATTGTATGAGGTTGCCATTTGTTAAAATTGGATTTTGATGGATTGGTAAAAATAGGAGAGGTGTAGAGAAGGGTAGAGATCAGATGTGTTTGCGCTATAGTAGTCCTGGCTGAAGGTGTAAAGAAAGGTTTGAGCCTATAGAGAAAGCCAAGTTTTCTATTTACTGATTTAATGATTAAGGTGATGTGAGTCGAAGTTAAGATTATGATCAATTGTGACTCCTAGAAGTTTAGTGTTAGAGTCAGGTGATATACTTGTGCCATTGTTAGATACAATTGTAAAGTTGATAGGAGAGGACTTCTGTGCTGGAGTGAACAGTAATAGTTTAGTTTTTTGGGGGTTAAGAAGGAGACAGTACTGATGGAACCAATTTTCAGCTAATGTAAATACTTTTTGGGTACTAGACTGCAGCTCAGCAGAAGAAACTGTGGCACAGATAAGTGTCGAGGCATCTGCATATTGAATGCAGGAGGATTGTGGAAGGGAAGTTTTCAGATCATTAATAAAAATGGAAAGGAGGAGGGGTCCCAGAATAGAGCCTTGTGGGACTCCAATGGTGATGGAAAGCTGTGAGGATAAGTGATTGCCCCAGAAAACTGCTTGCTGTCTATTTTCTAGGTAGGAATTAAACCACTTGACTGCTAGAGTGTCTAAGGAGAGAGATTTGAGAATGTTTAACATGAGTTGATGGTTAACTGTGTCAAAGGCTTTGGAGAGGTCTAAGAATAGAGCTGAGGAAAGTAGGTTATTATTACAATTTTTATTAATACAGTCTGTGAAGGATAAGAGCACAGTTATAGTACTATGATATGGTCTAAAACCATGCTGGCAGTCAGACAGTAGTTTATTTTGGAGAAGATGATCAAGTCATTGCCGATGAATGCATATTTCCATGATTTTTGCTAAGGGAGAAAGTAGGGCTATAGGACGGAAGTTTGAGAGTTCATTTGAGTCCCCCCTTGTGTAAAGGGATGATATAAGAGACTTTCCAGAGATATGGGATAATGCCTTCAGCTATGGTTCTATTTATTAAAATGGAAACAGGGTAGGCAAGTACTCCAGCTGCCATTTGCAGATACTCAGCTGGTAGGTGGTCAGCTGGAGGTGTGCAGGGTTTAAGTTTCAGAAGTAGGGTAAGGATGTGAGATGTTGAGACTGGGTGCAGTTTTAAAGTGGGGGTTTATTGATTTGAGAGGTCAGTTCCAGGGTGCTAGCAGGTGACAAAGTATTAGCTAGTGAGGTGACTGCTTCAGAAAATAATTTGCTAAAGGCATCAGCAATAAGGTTGGGAGAACTCTGAGTCAGATTAGAAGGAGTAGGTGTTTGGGAATTTCCTAGATGAAGTAGTTTATTAATACCTGACCAGAATTTTTATGGATTTTGATGTTGTGCTTGTTGGAATTTCGGTTAATATTTTTTTGTCTAGGAGTATTAGTTTCTTTGTAGCATTTCTAAGCTGCCTAAAGTTTTGGGAGGTCAATAGGGTTTTTAGTATTTTTCCATTTGGTCCATATTTTATTTCTCTGCAGCATTTTTTGCCAGGTCTCTTTGGTGAGCCATGGAGCAGGTTTGTTTCTAGCTTTGATAATATGAGAGGGGGCATGGTGATCTAGAATTTGGAAGAATTTATTATTGAAGTATGAGACTGCTTCATCAAGGGGTAGGTATTTTAGGGGAGACCAGTTGCAAGCTTTGAGCTCTGTTTGGTAGCTGGCTAGGTTTAGATCTTTCTTATTCCGGGTAGTTCTGAAAATAATTTGGCTGGTACTAGGGGTCTTTTGTCTAGTAATATAAGTAAGTAAGTGGTCACTAATATCATCAGGGAGTACACCTGTTTTATATGCCAGGGGATTTCTATTGACCAATATCCAACCTAGAGTGCTTTGTTTGCTGCTAGGTTTATGAATTCTAGTAGGGGAGATAATGGTTTGATGGAAGCCATAAAGGTTTATGTAAGAATATGGTTTAGGAGAAATACAGCAAGTCCAATCAATATTAAAATCACCTAAGAGTATGGTTTCTTCTGGGAAGGATGAGGAGAGCCAGCTAAGGGTATTTTCAAGAGTTTTAATGTTGTTGCCTGGGGGGATATAAGAGCAAATTATGTATGTGGATTTATTAGTATTAACATGGAGCTTTGAGATTAAGATTTTGGCATTGCTTGGAGAGGGAGGTTGAGTATCTATTGGGGTAACATGTAAGTCAGATTTGTAGCATATTGCAACTCCACCACCCTTTTTGTTCAGACGATTGAGTCTGTGGATGTTGTAACCAGGAGGGATAATATCAATGTCCTTAGTTCCTGGCTTGAGCCAGGTTTCTGTTAGACATAGGATATCAAAGGAATATATATCTATCAGGGCATGGAGTTGGGTAATTTTATTATTTAAGCTGTGAATATTAAGGTAAGCTATGAGAAGAGAGCTGGGTGGACTAGTAGGAGTGACAGAGTTAGTTTGATGGCTTGGATGGGTGTTAGTGAGGTAGTTATTTGGGCCTGGGTTTGGATGAATGTCACCATGTAGAAGTAGGAACTGTTGATGACTATGTAAGAATTTTAAGAGTTTGGAGAAGATTAGGTAAGATTTTCTGATTTGGAGATACTTATTATGGGTTAATCTATGGAATAAAGGAAGAAAATAGGGAGATGAGGATGTTAAGTTACTGTAGGTTTGTAAGGCTGGAGCAGAGTATGAAGTTGTTTGCTTTAAAGTGAGTAAAGATTCAGTAAAGCTTAGATGCTCATAGTAAGTGAGGGTATATGATACAAGGAGATTGTTAAGGATTATAAAAAAGAAAAATAGGTTAAAATGCTTTGGAATGTCAGATTTAGACATAGTAAGGGGAAAAATGTTAATTGAAGCAAGAAGAATGGAGGTGCAAGGAAAGAGAATTGAAAGGAGTAGTTGAAGAAGGGATAGAGAAGAAAAACAGTAAATGAATATGGGCTGAAGTGATAAGTCTGTAATGAGATAGAGTGGGCTAATTGGTGGAAGTAGGAAGGAGGTGTGGCTATCTGAGTATAAGGTTATGAGTACTGGGGTGAGTGAGATTTGGGGGCAGGGTAGGGGAGTGGAGTGAGCTTGCAAGGCGAACGGAGCGGGTAGAGCCAGGTCAAGTGAAATCTGCCATAAACAATCAAAAAAGTGGTGCTTTACTCTCAAGATGCCAATAATGTTCTCGCTAAACTTACAAAGGAACTCCAGACCCTGATCAAATCAAGCAAAGCCAGATAGGAGGTAAAAATAGCCACCAAGATGAAGTATAACAACAAAGCTTTCTTTAATATTTTACACATTTAAGAAACAATGCCCAGCTATATGCAGGGCTAATAACAAATGATCTCACATACTCAGACTCAGAGGACATAGCCAATATACTAGAAGAAAATTTAGCTTAAAAATTATCCCTCCCTCTCCACCTTGCATATTCCCAGATCTCATCCCTTCATCTACACACACACACTCGGATCTCCCAAGAACAAGTCTTCCAGGGCCAAGAACACAAGTTTTGTGGGGGCCAGATAAAATACTGGGCCGCCTACTGGTAAGCCTGAAACATAACTTGTTAGACCTCAAAAGTTATTTAATATCAACTTCCAAACAGACTTTGTGCAAGATAAAATGGTGCAAGAAAAAGTGTTCTCTTCTCTCTATCTGATAAATCTGGGCATCTTGGGGCAATGTAGAAATTGCCTCATGTACACAGACAATCCTCTCCTCCTACCACTCAACACTACAACCTGTGAGAGATGCACTTATCTAGCCAAACTGGAAGTAAAGCTCTCTCCAATTAAGACTGAACTTGACAGTCAAGAGGATAAGGAAAACGCTTGTACCACACCACACTCATCACATAGTTTCACTAAATCGACAAAACCAAAATCCACACATAGAAACACAAAAACATTCATGGAGGCTCTCAATAATAATCTTCTCAAGCAACAGAGGACCTCCAAAGTAGAAATGCAAACCACCTCCACCCCCCAACACAACTTAAATAACACATAGCCCGCAGACTCAGTGTGCCACTCAACCACAGCCAATAAGGCAAAACAACATACCAAACACACTAGTCATAGGTGACTATAGAGTCAGGCACACTGATGTCTCACTCACCAGGCTAAACAAGGAGAAGGTTATTGACAGCTGCCTGTTGGGTGCCAGGATCCGCCACATAACCCACGCACTTAGGTCACTCCACAACAAGTACAAATGTGACTCTGTCATTATCCATGTTGGTGTGAATGACCAGAGGCATACCTCCCTGGACTACATGAAAAGAGACATGGAAGAGCTCTCCGATCTTGTAGCCCAGGCAGGTATGACCCTAGCCCTGAGTAGCATTCTGCCATCACCCAGAATGATGCCGCAGTACAAGGACAAAATTATTGACTTCAACAATTGGCTAAGCTTCTGGTGCCATTCTAAAGGGATCCAGTATCTGTCTGACTGGGATGACATGGTCGACAGACCATGATGCTTTGCCAGAGATGGCCTGCACCTGTCACCCCTGGGATTCCAGATACTAGCTAAGGTTCTTGCCACCCCTATAGTGCCTTTTTTAGGCAAGGTTCAAATGACAAATTCACCACTGTAGCAGGAACAGGCAAGCAAAAACTGAGGGTGGTGCTACTCAATGCTAGAAGTCTAAATCTCAAAATGCACTCACTCGAGGCACTCCTTAAAATGGAGAACATTGATATCTGTGCAGTAACTGAGACCTGGTTCAAGGTTTCAAAGAGCACCCTTGCACTACCAGGCTATAACTCATACCACACTTTTCGGCCATGTAACCTGGACCGGAACACCAAAGACGGAGGTGTGTCCATATTCATTAAGGATTTCCACACCTCCAGGCTAGTTGCTCAGCATAATGCAGATGAGGTTATCCAAGTGCAACTAACTCTGGGAAAAACTGCAATCCAAATTGTAGCTTGCTACAGATTACCCACCATGCCTCAGGATTCCCACTCCTCTTTTCTTGATGTACTGGAAAATATTAGGGTTCAACCAAACACCCTAATAATGGGCAATTTCAACTACCCCTGCATTAACTGCGAAAACTACTCATGTGCCAACTCCTTTGCCCAACGCTTTCTGGAATTCATAAACTCCAATGCCCTGGATCAACTTATCCACACCCCCACCA
This sequence comes from Protopterus annectens, assembly GCF_019279795.1. Classification (NCBI taxonomy): domain Eukaryota; kingdom Metazoa; phylum Chordata; order Ceratodontiformes; family Protopteridae; genus Protopterus; species Protopterus annectens. Next base: position 956,683,456 of record NC_056734.1, on the reverse strand, counting down.
GGGGCAACAATATCCTAGATCTAGTCATTAGCAACATGAGCGACCGGTGTTCCACACCTGAAGTCAATGCCTCATTGGTCCGATCCGACCATAAGCTAATTACCCTAGATATCCACATCCTGCCCCCCACCCCCCATTAAGGAAACCATGGTAAAAAATTTCTTCAAAGCCAACTTCATACTTCTTAGGACAGAAGTGGTGAACTTCATAACACCCATGCAGATGGACAATACAGTTACAACTACTGAATCGTACACAATTGCACTTTATAAGCACTTACATGAGTGCATGGATCGTGCTACGCCAAACAGAACCAAGATGCTATCCTCCATAAAAAGGAAGCCAATCTGGTGGTCCCCTACCATAAACAAACTGTACAACAGAAGGAAGAAACTGTTGCAAAAGAGAGTAAAATCCCATGAGTGGAGGAGCTCCCTGGTCAGCCTCAGCAAGAAGCTGCGATCCCTGATAAAATCCTCCAAAGCTAGTTACAAAAACAAAATTGCCACTGATTCTAAAGACACCCACAAAGCATTCTATAGCTATGTCAAGAATCTCAATGGCAACACTCAGATCTGCTCTGAGTTACAGCACAATGGCACTAAATATTCAGACCCAACTGATATTGCCAACATCCTGGCAGATAGGTTCAGTGCTAACTTTACCCACCTCTCACCCCCTAAAGAGCCCATCTCTATACCGGAAGAATGCAAAGTTCCTGTAATCACGGCTGCACAGGTAGAAACCACACTCTCCAAAGCCAAGAACACAGCATCCATGGGACCAGACAACATCCCAGGCTGTGTTCTACATGAACTACAGAATGAACTGGCACCCCACCTAAGTACCATGTTCAATTATAGCCTCACCTCAGGCTTTGTGCCTGCTGAATGGCCTACAGCAACGGTTAGCCCACTCCACAAGGGGGGAGCCACCACAGACCCTGGGAACTACTGCCCCATTAGCCTGATGAGCCTGGTCTGCAAGGCCATGGAACGTATCATCATGGAACTTATAAACAAAGACATTGGTAATCTCCAAACTCTGGACCCCACCCAGTTCAGGTTTGTAAAAGGCAGATCATGTCTCCTAAACCTGATAGACTTCCTTGAAGCAGTCACCAAAGCCATAGACAAGGGTAAGGTGGTTCACACAGCCTATCTAGATCTTGCCAAGGCTTTCAACACCATCCCCCACTCTGGAATTACAGAATAACTCACTAAACTAAGTATAAATCCCTATGTCACAAGATGGGTTGCCAACTGGCTCACTGACAGAACCTGCACTGTGAAAGTAGCAGACTCCAAATCCGACTTCAGACCAGTGATAAGTGGAGTACCACAGGGTTCAGTCCTGGGTCCTCTCCTGTTTGGTATCTACTTCTATGAAGTGCAGGCTAACACAGAAGGTCTTTGGCTAACAAAGTTTGCAGATGACTGCAAACTAGGAGCCATAATCGAAACTCCTAATGATGACATCCTACAAAAGGGCCTCACTGAGACAGATGCCTGGTGTCAAAGCCATGGCCTCACGCTCAATGCCAAAAAGTGCATTGTCATCCCCTTTGGTAAAAAACTCTGTACCCATGAACTACAACATAGGCGGTAGTATACTTAACACCAAAAGTGTGATAAGAGACCTTGGGACAAAGGTGGACAGTAGTCTCTCCTTTGATAATCACATCTCCACAGTAGTCAGGAAATCCTTCTACGTGGCACACCTCATCACAAAAGGTTTCTCATCCAGAAAAAAAAGAGGTCATTGTTCCCCTCTACTCATCACTCATTAGACCCATTATAGAGTACAATGCCCCTTTTGCTATGTACCTCACAAGACATCTACAACAACTGGAAAGGTCGCAAAAATACCTCACAAAGAGGATTACCGGCCTCAAACAGATGCCGTATGCAGACCGTCTCAAAAAACTCCAGCTTTACTCTGTCGCATATCGCCTACTCAGAGGTGATCTCTGCCTAACATACAAAGCTATGTCAAACCCAGAGCTGTTGGATATGCTCCACTTAAAGAAATCCCAATCCCTCCGAGCTACATGCTCTAGGGACCTAAACCTTGTCACCACTAAACAGAACATGCCGGAGGGATAGATTCCTGTCCCAGAGACTTCCCATACTCTGGAATAAACTACCTGTCTATATCAAACAAAGCTCCTCATTAGCACTCTTCAAGAAAACTCTTGATGACTGGATGGAAAATAGAAAATTCACCCCAGGGATCACCTCTGTGGCTCTGCTCGACAGTGGCACAGGAAAATAATTTTCTTGGGTGGCGAAAGCCAGGGTACCTTTTTGGCTGGACTTGTATAGGCCCCAGGGCCGATAGCCTAGTTCCTACCTATGAACCTATGAACCTATGATAGTAAGAGTAATCCTGTTACACAATGGTGCGGGCATCAGCAGACTCATGTAATTATAGACACGTAAGACTGACCAGATTCATCTGTAATGCTAAGGAAAGGATCATTGTGAAATTTATAAATAAGGATATAGGTAACCTACAAACTCTTGACCCAAGCTAGTTCAGATTCCTCAAGGGCAGATCCTATCTACTTAACCTGGTTAACTCTGAGAAGGTTACTGATGCAATGGACAAGGACAAATCAGTTCACATCACATACTTAGTACTCAGAAAAGCATTCAGCACTATCCCACACCCACACTCAACTGTCATAGATGAACTCTCTCAGCTAAATGTAAATCCCTAAGTAACTCATTTGAAAGCAAAGTGGCTCACAAACTGAACTCTGGAATTTAAGGTGGGTAGTTCTACCTCCTCCAAAAGAGATTAGAGCAAATGTTAGATGACTATAAACTTGGTGCCATCATAAAGCCCCCATAGGACATCAAGATCTTTCCTAAACCAATAACTGGTGTCAAAATCATGGACTAAAACTAAATGCCAAAAAATGTATAATTGTATCCATCAGCAAATATGACTTCCCTTCTATCACACTGACAACACACAATGAAAGTTGATACTGTGGCCAAGGATCTGGAAGCCTGTTTTGATAATATTCCCTTTTGTAAAGAAGTCCTTTTTTATCCCATAACTTATATTCTAAAGGAATGGGATCAAGGTCCAAGGTCTATAACCTTTCAACTGTACTCAGCTCTCATCAGGCCAAATATTAAATATAATGCCCCATTCAGTATGTACCTGTGTAGACACTTGTTACAAATGGAGAGACAGCAGCACTTTCTCATAAAAATCAAGTGCTTAAATCACAAAACATATGCAGATGACTTCTGCCTTACATACACAGCCTCAACAGATCCTATCCTCTCAGACCTATTATACATTTGCAAGTCCAGTGGTGGTATGAACACTCACTCAAAGGATCTTAATCTCTTTTGCAATATAAATATATCATGTTGGAGGGATGGGCATGTTTCACAGAGAATATTTCTTCTATCAAACTGTCTTCCACACACAGTCTATTCAAATGTAAAGTGGATGAATAGATGGAAACCTACAAATTAACACTGTTTATCATGTTTGCCCCTTATTGCTACAGGTAACAAGCTGGGAATGTAAGGATAGGCTTCTTAAGATCCTCGTAGATCAATAGCCTAATAAATACCAATGAACCAGCCTTATAGCAGAGCTCCTTTAAGTAGACACAGGCAGCTTAATGGATTTAGATCATAATCACTTTGATTTTGTGAAGGGCAGATCCTGTGTACTGAACCAAATAAGCTTCTTTGAAAAGATCACAGTTGCTGTTTACAGAGGTCATGCAGGTGACACTGCTTTTCTGAATCTGACTAAGGCTTTTGACACTATCTTCCATGTTGCTGTTATTAAAAATTAGACTAACTTAATGTAAACCCCTGTGTTATCTGCTGGATTACAAACTGGCTGCCTGACTGATCTCAGCTTGTGAAAATTGCAGGTACTCACTCTGAATGTAAATTTGTCAGTATTGGGGTACCATCAGGGTTGCAATCTCTTCTATTTGGCACTGATCTTGCAGACATCCATTTCAAGATCCCAGAAGTGTGGTTAGCAAAGTTTGCTGACTGCAAGCAGAGCGCTATTATCTGCTCATCCACTGATACTAAATAGTTCCAGCAAGGTCCAGAATATGCACATACCTGTTGTACTGAAAAATGGTCTCAAGTTAAATGCAAAAAAAAAATGTTCAGCATAGTAGCATTTCATGAAAAAAAGCTGTTCTCACCTCATATATTTTAAATAGTACTCCTCTTTAGCAGACCTCTCAACCATACCGAATTCCTCGGTAAATGCCGGTTTTGAGAGCAAAATATTGGGGTGCCAGAGATTCCCGAGTGGCACCTTTAATTTCAGAATTTCCTGGGGGTTTGTTTTAATATTTTTTTTTAATATGGAATTTTTTTAATATAAATGTGTTCCTGATGTCATCGCATGCAGGGTGCGATGATGTCAGCTGCCAAGCCGAGTGATTCATTATTTACTTCTTAATTTTAACTTTACTGCCAGGTAAGGCAAAATACTGTTGGGCTGGGCTGTTTGCATTGATACAAGTTAGCAGGCTGATTGGGGCTGAATATTGCTGCAGTTGCCGACACTTCTCAGGTTTGTACTGTTTTTCTTATGTTTTAGATAAGATCAATGAGGTTAGTGGTTATTTGAAGTTCGTCTTGAATTATTCCAGAGATGAGCTTCCATTCTTAGATGTAAACATTATTAGATTACCAAGTGGACTTTTGAATACGTCCATATATAGGAAATCCTGTTTTAGGAATAGCCTTTTACATAGACAGTTTTTAGACTGCCAAGTTCTGGCCGCAAGTCTCAAGTCTATTTTTAGAACTGCTGAGCATTGTAAATCAGGTCTGTGCAGTGCATAGTTGCTTGGCTGAACATTTTTCTTATGTTTTATACTGTATGAGTGTTAGGTCTGTGTTTAGACTGCCAAGTTCTGGCTGAATATTGCTGCAGTTATATGTTTCAGTACTGCTTGACAGTTGATTAGTAGACTGCCAAGGTTTTAGTGGCTGATGGCTTGTACTGTTTGATTAGTAGACCGCTGAGCTCTTAGTGACTGATTCCTGTAGACTGCAGCTGATTGCCAAGGTTTTAGTGGCTGATGGCTTGTACTGTTTGATTAGTAGACTGCTGAGTTCTTAGTGACTGATTCCTGTAGACTGCAGCTGAAGTATGTGTGTGTGAGTGTCTGTGTGTGTGTGTGTGTGTGTGTGTGTGTGTGTGTGTGTGTGTGTGTGTGTGTGTGTGTGTGAGAAGATGCCCCAGTTAGGTGTAACTGATGGTTAGAGTTACTCAGACTCAAACCCTGTACCTTGGGTACAGATAACAAGAGCCTAAATTCTCTAACCATAACACCACCAGTTGTGATTCAAGGAGTTAACCGTAGTTCTTAACTGTCCAAAGTTTTACAGAATATCTGGAATGTTTGGCTCATACTTTTGGTTGGTTCCTCTTACAATTTGTGGTTTTCTTGCAAACCAGTGAGAACTGAATTTACTAAATAATGATAGCCATTTAAGTTTCAGTCTTCCTATATTTAAGGAAATGCATGGTAACAGAAAACAATTCTAGCAACTTTTCTAAGATTATACAAGCAAGCAATGTTTAAAATGTGTCCCTGGTTTTGGGCATTTGTCCCCCCAATATATTTTGGCTTTTTCCAGATTTCTTGTGCTGCATAGTTCTTCAGGGGGATAGAAGTTTATTACTGCTTATGCAGAATCTGTTTGTGTTGTTAGTAGCACAACAGGTAGAATACTTGCCTTTGATGCAGAAGGCTGTGGGTTCTACTCCCATAGTATGTAGATGGGATTGCTGATACTGTACTGTGTTGTACTTTTTAAAGGAGGTGGATGCTGCAGTCCTGAGAATGTCCTCTTTGGGGGAGATATCTAGTAACTATGAAACTGTTATAAATTTGTCATCCATTCCCTATTGCAATATTACTAGCTTAGCATGTTTTTAATGTAACATAGGCAATTTATTCCTCAAGGGCAACAGGCTCTTCATTTGTAGGGGAAACAATGAAATATTATGTTGTTTGCTAGCAACAGCCTCTTCATTAGTTACAGATCTCTTTAATGTGGAATTATTTAGGTGACTTTTATTTCTGCAGAGATTGTGCATTTTACTGATACTGGTGGATTGTAGAAGTTTGAGTAGACGTTTGTGATGGAAATATTCTGAATTGGGCAATTTTGTCATTATTAGTTCATACATTTTGTTTCATTGCTTAGTGCTTACTGGAAAAATGTTCAAAACAATAAATTTAAAATTTGCTCTAACAAGTGTGCTGTATTATACAAGGAATGTAATTTAATAGAATCAGGAAGGTGTATCAAAGGATACACAGAGGTTTTGTGTGCAAGGGGTCTCTGATTTGAAAACAGCCCAAAGGTAATCTTTATCCACCAATGGCCAAATGCACTTTCTTTAAATGTGGGTTTCAGTGCTGTTTCAATGAATGTGAGTTTCAGGGGCAGAAAAGTTTTAATGCTAAGTTTATTTTCAGTCTGCGACTGTATTGCTTTGTTTAGCAGTCTGTTAGTGTTTGTGTTATAAAAGTTTTTAATGACATCCAAATAATCATTGAAGTAAAGTAGTATGCACATTACAGTGTTTATGGTAAATGGGGCAAAATAGCCAAGTAATGGGATATTGGAATGGCTGCAGGGGGGAGGGATGTGTGTGTGTGGGGGGCCTCATTTGACCATGATTTTTTGAGGGGGTAAGGGCAGCAAACTCAAAGACAGCCCTGAGCGGCACAAACTCAAGCTGTGCAACTGATCAGAATGACATATGGGGGTCCTAGCAAACTATAATAATATTTTTTTTGCTAAGATTAGAATACTGCTTATGGCAAAATGCCCTGCTTTTACCACAAAACTCACATACTGCAAGTCAACAAAAATAAAATTCTAAGGTTTATCATCTTCTCCCTTCCCAGTGAACATCATTCCTACACATTTAAAAAAAATGGTTACCATTTACTATAGGGTCTGGGGGCATATTTTGAATGCATGTTCTTCAGTTTGCATTTGAAAATTGGTATCCCACAATTCCATTGAAGTGTGTGGGGTTACATAATTATGTATGCAAATTTTATGTTAATCAGCATACAGATTTGTACCTATTTTTCATGGGCCTTTGTCCAGATTTTTGAAGTTTCCAGGTTGGGAGGTATGCTCTTTAGACAGACACAGTCATAAGAGACCTGGGAACTTATGTGGAAAACTCACTTTCATTCAACCATGTTTCTACAATAGTTAGGAAGTCCTTCTATCTGGCCCAGTTATTTCCAAGGGAATGGCTTCAAGATTCAAAGATGTCATCTTGCCATGTACTCTTCCCTTATCAAATCTATCATAGAATACAATGTCCCTTTTGGAATGTATAAATCAAAGTATATTGCTCAACTAGAAAGGCCCCAAAGATAACTTACAAGAAAAATCCAAGGCATTAAATCTTTCAACTATCCAGATAAATTAGCACAGATCTCATTGTACTCAGTTGTAGCCTACAGGCTTTTTTGAGGTGATCAGTTTCTTGTTTTTTGAGCCATGAAAGATCCTCTTCTATTTGACCTTTTCTTTCTTTGCAAAACCAGTGATTCTACAAACACCCACACTAGTGACTTAAATTTAAACCAACAGATAAACAGGAAGCACTGGAGAGATAGGTTACTAACTCAATGCATTTCCAGCTAATGTAGTAAGTTACCACTACAGTTTAAACTAATTTATTTGATTACCTTTAACACTAGTTTTGATGACTGGATGAGTAGACACAAATCTACACCAGGATTGTCATGAACAGCCTTGCTTGATTTAAGAGGTGAGTGCTTGAAAACAGAGGCATGAACTTTTAAGCATGTCTACTTAAAGGTGTATATAGCCTGGCATCTTATGGTCCTCATGATCTCTTGCCTAGTATTGCCGTTGTGTTCCTATAACTTCCTAACACAGTATCAGAACTGAAGAAGGAAAGAGTGAGTCATATATTCTACTATAACAACAACTCAATTGGGGGATAATAAATACCTGAAACTACAGATATACAACTTGTTAAATGCTGGCACAACATAAATCTCTCAGTACATTCACATAAACTACCAATAAACAGTTCCCTTTGTGCTGCACATAACTCACAATACAGATTGTAAATTAGCAAGGGGAATGAATCACAATATCTTACCAAGAGATAGGTTACTTCAGAAGAGAAAAAGAAGCAACAAAACCTAGGTATCACCAACAGAAAGCAGGCATGCATGCTAAGTAATATTTCAATCCAGCATGTGAGATAAAAATCAGTAATATGCAAAAACACAGGCTGTGGTAAGGAGGAAGAAAGAGAAATGGAATGGCAACCAATTCAGAAAATACTTTCAATCAACACTGAGAGGAACAAGAATGGTATGTGAAATGAAAATATTACTTTGGAGAGAGACAGAGAGAGAGAGAGAGAGAGAGAGAATAAAAATAGTAACAGAGGACACTGAAGGTGGAATGCATGCATTACACCACAGACAAAAGTCTGTGCAGCAGTCGTGCAACAGCAGTAGTAAAGTGAGAGACAGTAAAGAAGGTAAGCAGAAAATATAGGGAAGAAAGCTGGGGGTAATTACTAAAGCCAGCCTGGTGGCAAGTGAATATGGTACATGCAGAAAGTGGGGCATCACAACTGGTGCCAGGTTTACATGGTACATGCCAGAAATTAGGCATCTCTACTAGCATCCAGTGTACATAGCAGATATAATAAATCAGTCATATCTGGTGTTGTCCAGTTTATGGAGTAACTGCAGTAAATGAGCCATCACTGCTAGTACTCAGTGTACATGGTAGGTACAGGAATTGGGTTATCTACAGCAGTGGCTAGTGTACAAGGTACTTGCAGTAAATAGGTGCCCAGTTTGTATGGCACCTTCAGTAAACAAGTTGTCACTACCAGTGTCCAGAGTATAAGGTACCTGCAGTGATTGGGTCATCACTGCTGGTACCCAGCATTCATGCTACCAGCAGTAAATAGGTCATCACTGCTAGTGTCCAGTGTACATGCTACCTGCATTAAATGGGCATGGTATCTGCAATAAATGTGTCATGCCTTCTGGTGCCCAGTTTATATCTTACATGCAAAAGTGGATTAGCATTGCTGAAACCCAGTCTACACATTAGTTGCAGTAAATGGGGTATATCTGGTGGTGCCTGTGATGATATGGGCTGCTGCCAGCATAGCCAGATGGTGTTTTGTAAAGAATAATATGTCCTTTGAATATCAAGCTCATTTATACAAGATGCTTGTGTTACAAATGAATTAGAACTGTATGTCATTTGTATATCAAACTGATTTCTATAAATAGTCAGGTGACCAGATGAGGTCATTCTGCCAGCCTTCTTGGAATTTATATTTTAGATATTACAAAGAGAAATCTCAGACTATTGAGTATTCTGTCTGGGGGCCTGACTAGAAAGACTGCTCACATATTTCATCTTGGCTTGCCCATGTAAGTTATTAGGGAACAGTAAATTATCTTAGCTTCAGTCAGGAATGTAGTGAAGCCTAGTTTAGAGAGTGTTTTTCTTTATTTGTATGAATCTGGCCATCAAGGTTAATTTCAATATTTTCTGTGATTTGAACTCTGTGGTTTACTGTAAATATATATTCAATATTTTCCTGTTATTTTGTGCCGAAAATGTATTTGTGAGCTTTGCCTGTGTTAACTGTGTTAAAATGCATCAACAGTGTACCCTGTTGGAATGAAAATATATGCACCTGTACTATTGCAGCTGAATTAAGTGTACTAGCTAGCTTACTTTAAGAAAAATAAGGGAAATGTAAATGAGCTGTTAAACTATTTAAACAGCAACCAACAGTGCCGAATAGGACTGGAGACACTAAGTCTGGAAAAAAGCCTTTGTTCATTAGCTAATTAAAAAGAGGAGAAGCCCCAGGTACTGCCATAAACATTTAGATGTGTATTGTAGCCTTCTATGCTAAATTCCTGTCTCAGCTTCAAAGAGGAATGATGTGAGAACCTAGAGTCAGGTGACCAGATGAGGTCATTCTGCCAGTCCTCTTTGAAATTATATTTTAGATATTACAAAGAGAAATCTCAAACTATTAATTATTCTGTCTGGGGGCCTGACTAGAAAGACTGCTCATGTATTTCATCTTGGGGAACAGTAAATTCTCTTAGTCAAGAATATAGTGAACAAAAAAATGATTCAGGTAAGGCTGAAGTTTCCAGAATAAAATGATGGTTTATTGTAACAGCAACTAACACAATCGCTTTCGCTAAATAGCTTCTTCAGATGTATAAAACAACCCAAAACTGATACCATTATACAACAAGTAATGTCACATGATAAATATCCCCCAATCACAAACCACAGATCATTAAGCAACAGTTCATCAAAGGCACTGATCAATTTGTTGTAAAGTAATAAAACATAAATATGCTAAAAAAGGCTACAAAATACTTATGTAATTCTCAAAGACACTAATAAAAGCAATAAAATAGAGCAAAGGATGATACAAATCATCTATGAAGAGGTCTGGATTTCAATTTGGGTCTTAAAGGGACATGTTCATTTAACCCATGCCCTGCATCTCCTCTGAGCCTGACAATCCATTTAGCTTCTAATTCCTCAGTACAATTGCATATATCTCCTCCTCTTGAGTGTGCAAAAATTCTCCCTATGGCAAGAAATTTGAAAACATGTGCAGAGCTGGTATTGATGACATGCTTAGCTAATACATTAGTTCTACTCTCTTATTTATATGATAAACATGTTCTCGGATCCTCTCCTTAAAAGTCCTATTGTCTTGCCTATGTAGGACTTCCTACACTCTTGGCAATGTGCTAAGTATACTATATGTTCACTTTTACAAGTAGCACTTACTTTAAATGCATATTTCTTAAGCTAATCTGGATGAAAAAATTCTGAACTACTATCTATATATACAAAATGAACACCTACCACAGTGTTTAGTCCCTCTCTCACCCTGTACAGTTAAAACTGCTCTAGGATGACATAATCTTCTTTGTAGAGATTTCTTATTCCTAAAGAGAAATTTAGGTTTAGATTCTATCAATTGAGTGATATCTTTGTCTATAAGCAAGATATCCCAATGTCTGCATATAATTTCAATATAGTCAGACACATTGTTAGTATAACCAAGTGATATTTCAGTTTGTTATCACTGTTCTTAGGGACTCCTCTCTGACTGCAACCATCTGAAAAAATATGGCCTAGCTACTGTGTCCCTCAGTTCAATTACTTCTAAAGCATTCCTAGTAACCTCATTCTTGCTTTAACCCCTGTCCTTTAACTCTAGCTTGGCAATCTCCAGCTGTTTACAAAAATCTTCATTTCTTACATTCAGTCTGGCAGCTCTAAAAAACTGGTTCCTCACAACATTCTTAAAAACTGTGGGGAGGGTGCATACTTTCCTTATTCAATAAATGGTGCACATGACAGCTTTTTCTAAAAAGAGTAGTATAAATATTGTTGTCTTTATCTACTTTAATAGTTACATCTAAAAAATGTATTTTACATCTTGAAAACATCACTGTGAACTTAAGAAACTCTGTGGTAGAATTCAAATATGCTTCAAATTCTTCGAATATGTTTAAAGTACCACCCCACACAATAAAGAGATCATCCACAAATCTACTATAAAACAATATATGCTGCTGGTATGGACCTGCCAACACATATTCTTTCTCCCAAGCTACTAGGACAACATTGGCTTGGCTATTGGCACAAGAAGTGCCCATAGCTATGTCATTGCCTTGTCTGTAAATGTTAATACCAAACATTAATACATTGTGTTCCAACACTATGTTTAATAATCTGCTCAATAATTCTATTTTCTCAATGGAATAATCACAGTGATATTTTAAGAACCGCTTAGTATAACTGATACCTTCCTCATTAGGTATAATGGGAAATAGAGAAACCAAGTCCATTGTGATCAAGAGAAAATCGCTATATGTATTACCTCTGGTAAAATTATATAAATCATTCAAAAATTGTTCTGTATCACATAGGACATGACCCACTGTATTCAAAATAAGTCTCAAACATTTTTTCTATATATACTGAGGTGGATTCAGTACACTAGTTCCTACCTGACACTATCAGTATTAATGGTGGAACCAAAGCATTCTTATGTAAATTGGGTAGTCCTTGAATAATGGGGACAATGGGATTTTGTATGTACAAATATTTATATAATTCATTATCAATCATATTACTAATAAGTAAATCCTGAAGTAACCTAGTCACATTCTTAATTAATTGTTGCAATGTGTTCTGACAAATCTTAATGTAGAGCATACTATCATTGAGCATATCCAGCATAGCCTTTTTATACCAAACACTATCTAATACTGCAATAGGGCCACCTTTATCCCCTGGCCTTTCCAAGCTGTGTAAAGCTTTATTCTCATCTCTGGTTAAACTGTGACATATTTTCTTTCTATAAGCATTACTAGTATTCATTTCTAACCTATATATATCTTCTATACTCATCTTTTTGAACAAATTCAACAGCGGATTGTTCACAGCAACAAAAGTACTAGGTTTCTTACAAACACGAGAGTCACCATTTTGTTTAGCCTCAGAATCTTAAACATTATTTTCAACATCAAATTTCTTGTGAACATTTTAATGTCAAAAATTACATCAATATAGTCAGAGCTACTAGTCAGTATAAATGACATGCCCTTTTCTAAAACATTCTATTTACTTTCTGTCAACTTATATTGGGATAAGTTCCATACTAAACTTTTCTGACTTGAAAAAAAGCCTTTTTTATACTCTGTGGACTCATTAGAGTACCTTCGTGCTTCAGTTTCATTCTGCTGCGACGCCATCCACGTTGGCCTTTCGCCTGCTGGGATTTCTGTTCTCGTAACTGGTAGAGAAAATTTGAGAGAACCTGAAGGGACTAAACCACTATCTTTAACTAAGCCAGCTTCTGTTGGATCAGTCGAACCATTCATTCCGCTCATAGTATCATTTGACCTGTGTACTTGCGCTGTAACCTGCATAACTTTCCTCCTGGAACCCAACTCATGGGCCACTTCTTTGTGTGCGTCATACGTCACTCTTTCAGGCAAGCCTCCGTCAGTCAAAGGAGAGCTGGCATGTTGATTTATGACTCTTTGTGAAAGGGTGGGAACTGTTGAATTAGCCACGATGTTCGTATCCGTTTCAGTCTCTGCTAATCCTCTGACATCAGGGAATCTCGGCCAAGTGAAGACATTCCCTAACAAAATCATGCCGATCTCTGATGATCTTACGCACTTTTGCTTTCTGTAGATATCTTTCCTATGCTGACAAGGGGTCAAAGATGTCAATAAAATATTTATCTAGGATGGTGGAATCATACTACTTAGATAATTCATCATACTTATTTCTAATAAAAGCAGAAAGCGTTGATATCTCCTTGTCGGCCAAAGCTATCAATAACTTTCTGCCATTCTGCAAGTAAATCTGGGTCATAGTCCACATAAGCTGGCATTTTTAAGATCCGTAACCCACAGGCTACAATATTCTCTTGAAGACAAATCTCCATATGATATTTTGGTACTGGCTGCACTTCAATTTATACAGTTCTTTCTTCAATGAAAAAAAGATTGCTTTTAAGTGTCAACACATCTACAGATGGTGTGTCTATCTGAAAGTCTTCAGAGACAAAACCAAGTAAGGGGTTAGCATCCTTACTAACAGCTTTCAAAAAAACACTCAATTTTCTGTCCATTATGATTGGGTCATCACTGCTGCTACCCAACATTCATGCTACCAACAGTAAATATGTCATCACTGCTAGTGTCCAGTGTACATGCTACCTGCATTAAATGGGCATGGTATCTGCAATAAATGGGTCATGCCTTCTGGTGCCCAGTTTATATCTTACATGCAAAAATGGATTAGCATTGCTGGCACCCAGTCTACACATTAGTGGCAGTAAATGGGGTATATCTGGTGACGCCTGTGATGATATGGGCTACTGCCAGCATAGCCAGCTGGAGTTTTATAAATAATGATATGTCCTTTGAATATCAAGCTCATTTATACAACATGCTTGTGTTACAAATGTATTAGAACTATATGTCATTTGTACATCAAATTGATTTCTATAAATAGTTAGGTGACCAGATGAGGTCATTCTGCCAGCCCTCTTGGAAATTATATTTTAGATATTACAAAGAGAAATCTTAGACTACTGAGTATTCTGTCTGGGGACCTGACTAGAAAGACTGCTCATGTATTTCATCTTGGCTTGCCCATGTAAGTTATTAGGGAACAGTAAATTCTCTTAGATTCAGTCAGGAATATAGTGAAGCCTAGTTTAGAGAGTGTTTTTCTTTATTTGTATGAGTTTGTCCATCAAAGTTAATTACAATATTTTCTGTGATTTGAACTCTGTGGTTTACTGTAAATATATATTCAATATTTTCCTGTTACGTTGTGCTGAAATGTATTTGTGAGCTTTGCTTGTGTTAAGTGTGTTAAAATGCATCAAAAGTGCACCCTACTGGAATGAAAAGAAATGCACCTGTACTATTGCAACTGAATTAAGTGTACCAGCTAGCTTACTTTAAGAAAAATAAGGGAAATGTAAATGAGCTGTTAAACCATTTAAACAGCAACCCACTGTGCTGAATAGGACTGGAGACACTAGGTCTGGAAAAAAAGCATTTGTTCATTAGCTAAATAAAAAGAGGGGAAGCCCCAGGTACTGCCATAAACATTTAGATGTGTATTGTAGTCGTCTATGCTAAATTTCTGCCTCAGCTTTAAAGTGGAATACTGTGAGAACCTAGAGTCAGGTGACCAGATGAGATCATTCTGCCAGCACTCTTGAAAATTATATTTTAAATATTACAAAGAAAAATCTCAAACTATTGAATATTCTGTCTGGGGGGGCTGAATAGAAAGACTGCTCATGTATTTCATATTAATTTGCCCATGCAAGTTATCAGGGAACAAGAAATTCTCTTAGATTCAGTCAAGAATATAGTAAGGCCTAATTTAGAGAGTGTTTTCTTTATTTGTATGAGCCTGTCCATCAAGGTTAAGTTCAATATTTTCAGTGATTTGAACTCTGTGGTTTACTATAAATATATTCAATATTTTCAGGTTATTTTATTATTTATTATTAAATATATTTAAAATGTTTTATTGTGGCTGGTCTTTGTAGAAAGTATCTAACCTTTGAGACTATTATTTGGTGACACTGTGTGGGCCACTCCAGAAGGCCTAGCTGTCTTGGTCAACTACTATCATTTGTATTAATATTAACTTCACTCAGCATAATTGGATACCCTTTTAAGAGTCTTACAGTAACTGACTGGTGGCTGTGAATCTACCTTATAGTCTGGGCAAAGTTGGTAGAGCAGGGTGTGTGTGTGTGTGTGTGTGTGTGTGTGTGTGTGTGTGTGTGTGTGTGTGTGTGAAAATCAAATCTCTCAGATCTCAGAGTGTATGTGTCATCTCCTTGGGGTAGGGGCATGAAGGACTGGGTTCACAGAGACGTTGCTGGAGGACTTGACTTGGGCACTTAGCTGAGGACCTAACCCTACAGCTGTACCAGTGGGGAGTCTTATTGGGGACCTAGAGGGACACGGATATAGAGAAGTCCAGACCCCAGACTGATGTATGTTCCCCGTGTGCTCTTAAGGGAAATTGTACTTGATGCAGGGAGATCTGCATTTGGAAATATTAAGTGTATCCATTTATATTCCAAGTGCACGTCCCTCTCCAGTGTCAGTGGTGAGGATTCAGGCTCCTTGATTACTGGCCCAGCATAGGGACATCACATATTGGTGGCAGTGCTGGCCATCACATATTATTAGCAGTGGTGAGCATCACAGTGTGCAGTCTATGCAGTGCAAACAGTAAACGTGTCATAACTGTTGATGCCAAGTCTGCATTGTACCTTGAGTAAACAGGTTGTCACTACTGGTGTCCAGTCTACATGGTACCAGTAATGACTGGGTCATCGCTGCTGGTGCTCAGCATACATGCTAGCTGCAATAAATGTTTCTTCACTGCTAGTGTTCAGTGTGCATGGTACTTACCCTTCAAAAACACTCAAGGCTTAAGATTTAGTCCTTCTTTCTGTTTTGTCTCTTTTATCAACACTGGTGCCCACTGTGTGTAGTAGTTGCACTGACTGGTTGTCCCTGCAACTGCTTAGCATATATGATAACTTCAGAAAATGGGTTATCCCTACTGGTGGTCAGTGTACATGGTAGCTACAACAAATGACTTGTTTACTCCTTGAATACAAGTGCATCTTCAGTTTTTTTACTGTATTATGTGGCCTTTAATGTACTAAAGCAGAATGAATATTAATATTTATATCTTACTTGTCTTATATCAGACAAGTTCAGCACTGCTGTACTGTTGGGGTTTACTCAGTCACCATCACCATAGCTGCAGGAAAAAACAAAGGTGGTACAAATCTGATCCTTACCCCTTTCTCCATGTTACAGTTCCAGGTTATATTTGTTTGATTTATCAAGTCCTGGTTCACTGACATCCCATTTCTTCAAACATTTATAGCCTACCTTGATGTTATTTACTAATGGGGTACTTTATGTTAGTAAATAGATGGGTGGGGCAAAGCAACCTGCTCAGCTGCATGGGATTCTGGTGGGACTTGCCCTTCCAAAGTACTTAGAGATTTAGGTTTAGCCATTTTTCTGTTTTCTTTCTTTCATTGAATCAGGATATCAGTAAACCAGCAGACAGTTTCATGAACTATTAAAATTCTTTCAGAGTAGTCATGCACTGGAAATTAAAACTTTGGTAATTCTAGCTGGCTTAGAATTAGTGTATCAAACCTGGTAAGGAGTACATTCAAACAACTATTTCACAATAACAGCAAGTACCTAAGTGCATTTAACATGCATGGCAAATATTTAAGTAGCTGTATATGGAACTAGTTTCTAAGAAACAGTTTTACTTGTATTTCAGCTTTGATCACAGTGTATTTTACTGCCATTTTAGTATGTCTGATGTCTAAAGCAGGCACTGCAGCTTTCTTACCAATTGTGACAGATGTTATGTTTGGTCGTTTGCCTTCTTGAATGGCATGTCCAGGTCCATTCCCATACAGTATACTGGTATATGGCATCTTATCAGCAGCAGCTGCTGGAGCAAAACCTAAATAAAATATAAAACACACAATCTTCTTTTTAAACCCCATGGACTTTTTAAAATTACACTAATTATCAACTGACAGCACAAAATCAGATTCTAAAAGGAGGTCCTTATTATAAATGGACATTTCTTAAGCAACTTAAATTATTTGAAAAGCATGTTAAAAGTGCATGGTACACACAAACACACAATGCATGACTAAACCCAATAGCTGTGTTTGTATTATTTAGACTGCTAAGTGCAGCCTTCTTCTCTGGGAATATGTGTAAGTTTTACTTGCACAGCAAGGGAAATACATAAACTTAACCTTAGTGCCTATAACTGCTTCAAGGTAACACCTGGTGCAACTGGTCAGATATGTACCCATATTTCTAACATTTTATTTAACTAATTTAATTAACTCCCAATTATATCCCAACTCTCATGCATTTCATGCAAGAAAGCTTAAAATATTAGATTTAATTAAAATAGAAAACTGAAAAAAATACAGTGCAGTATAAAAAGATGCACTTGAATTTATTACAATTGTAATGGTACAAAATGCAATTAATTCAAAAAGTTTAACACAGAAATTACAGCAGAATGGACAGTATATGAGGTCATGGGTTGCATAAAGTAATTGCAATATAAATCTATATCGATGTCAGAAACATTGTAGTGTATTTAAGGATGACCATCTAATTCATAGACAATATGGATCTCCATTAGTAACAGAACACAAATGTAATAAGAACTTTGGGAATGGATTATGCAAAACTGGAGGATAGTGGAGGTATGTTGCAGTTTGTAGTGCTAAGAAATGCAGGGCACTGCACCTGAAAATTAAAACCGATAGTGTGGGTATATTGTTGGAGGATAATAATCTCATAATAAAAAACTGAGAGCAAAGATTGGGATAACCCCTGGGAATGAAAAAGGTGTTAGCTTTTTATGTTTTGCCAGTGCTGTACAAAGGGCAGGGGGTGTGCCAAATGTTTAACTCAGTCAAGTGTATCCATTTTTTTGAGTATTTCCAGATCGCACCCATATCACCTTGTGACATCCAGACCTTTTTTGGGCCTTGCTTCTTTTACCTAGAGACTTATTGGCTAATAAAATAAATTATTAAGGAGCCCAAGAAGTTAACAAAATGATGCTAAGATTGTTAATCTAGAATATCCTACAGTACATAAATTAATTTGTCACTTATCATTCATATTCTTGTTCATATTTTCATAACTGAGAGCCTTACCTGTTATTGAAGGGTATGGTATGAAATGCCATGGTGGGAGGCAGGAACATTCATTGTCAATGTCTATTTATATCACACTATGCCTGAATATTGCTAGCTGTTTGAAGGTAATTATAAAACTAAACAATATTTCCACAGGTATTTACGACTTCAAAATCCAAGTGACTTATAAATTGTTGCATGACATCAGTTGAAACCTTAAATATTGTTGAAGACAACTGTCTTTGATATTTGCACTACATCTTTGGTTAAATTCAGTGCTATTTATATTCCTAATTATAAATTAAAACTATGTTTTCATATTTCTGTAAATATCTTAATAAACTTTCAATCATAAATGAATTTCTTGTTGTCATGTGAAATGTTACATCTAGTTAAAAAATGTTCCAACAATATATGCCTAGTTAGCATGGTTTCCAAGATATGACAATTTGCTTTTGAAAGTTTAACAAAAAATATAATTTGGGGTTTGTGACAATAATAATTTATTATGGTATTTATGGAAAGACTATGAATGCAGTGACTATTATCACTGCAAAAAATACTTCTTACTGATAACACTACTAGTTGTACAGTTTTAATAGCTTTTACTGTTCATAAAATACTTACATAAGTTTATCTCATGGTTTTTAAGTGTATTTTTCAGAAAATGTTCTGGAATGCAAGATGTGTGTAGGCTAATAGAGGTGTGACATTCCACACTACATAGGTGTTAATGAGTTAAAACATTAGCAGATAGCAGGACAGCTGGACAGTTTTTCATGCCTGTCTATAGGTGATTGCAATGATGGTCACAATGACAGCTTGCATACTGTTAAACTTTGACAACTCAGAAGCTGTCACTAAGCAGTCAAAAATGGTAAACAATTTAAAGAATGAATGGTACTGACAGAGAAGTGATGTGTCTGGTGTAAGTTGTGACTTACCAGGACTGGTATAAGTATGTAAGGAAATCAACATGGCCAGGCTAGATGGGTTGCATTACATTGTTAAGGGTAAAATATGTAAATTAAGATTACAGATGGATAACCCTCCCAGTTAATACCTGCAAAGTGAGGATAAATTGTGTACAAACAGAAAAAAATCACTTCATAGGTGCTTGCTGAACAATATTCAGTCTACTGGCCTTCAAGATGATATATGTGTGTATATATATATATATATATATATATATATATATATATATATATATATTTTTTTTTAATATATTTATATATATATATATATATATATATATATATATATATATATCTACACATACATATAAGTTGTACTGATGTACTTAGAATAAGCGGGAAATTCTTCTATAATATCAGATGGCATTGTGCAATGCATGCTTTTTATGTGTATTTCTTAAATGCATACAGTTTACCAGACATAAATGAGACTTGCTCTATAAGTTGCATTCTGAAGCTAAAGAGTTTAAAAAGATAAGAGTTATCAATTTATATTATTAAATATAATTAAGTAAATATTTCATATTAATATTATTTTTGGAATTTTTATTTTCAGTTGTTTTTATCATCAGACTGAACATTTTGTACATCTTGTA
Organism: Protopterus annectens; assembly: GCF_019279795.1. Classification (NCBI taxonomy): domain Eukaryota; kingdom Metazoa; phylum Chordata; order Ceratodontiformes; family Protopteridae; genus Protopterus; species Protopterus annectens. The sequence goes on along the minus strand of NC_056734.1, from coordinate 956,663,508 downwards.
TATTTTGTATATACATTATCGTAAAATATTTATATGCTGATCTTTATTAGAAAATTGCTAGTGTTAATAAGTTCTGTAGGAGCTATATTTTTTAGAATGCAACAGAGTGTATTAAGTGACTGTGGCAACTTGTTTCTAAGAGAGGGAGTTTCTTAAGTAACTAGTGGCTTATGACTGAGTTTGCTTGTCATATGACTTCTGTTTTTTACCTTTAAATAACGCATTTTACATCTTTGTATTTTATCTGAAGATGTTTGCATTTATAAAGCGAATGCAAAGTGCTTAATAAAGTAGTTTAGCACCTCACTTGACTGTTGTCTTTCCTGTTTGTTATTTTTACTCGGTTTGTGTGGCCGTCAGTGTTTCCTTAGTTTTTCATGGCATCCGGAACAGTCAGTAGTCTGAGTTAGTTTTTACAAAGTCAGAATCCAACTCTCACAGAGGCAGATAAAAGTGATGTGTATATTCTATTGGATACAATCTCTTCTAAGATCCAGTCTCTCTCTCTCTGTACGTTTGGACCAACTGGATCAATTCCAGTGTGATTTTTGTGAGACTTTCACATCTGGTAACAGTATTGGTAGTTACCAGGCAAGCAGCCAAAGGAGTTCTGTGTCTGTTGCAAGTCATGGAAACCAGGAGAACTCGAGAGTAGTCAGTGAAAGGGCGGGCACAACAAATGCACTTGGAGCCATTATCGGAAGTACACCCATCACAGACTTAGTACTGAATGATAACTCTCAAGATTCAGTTGTTACAGCGGCTTCACCATCTGAACAGAATCTATTACAGCGACGGCTTGATACCCCACCATGGATTGATCCTGGTGTTACCTCTGGACTTATTGGTTTACCTTCACTGTCTACTTGGCTCATAGGTGGTTTTACATTTTCTGGCGACACACATGTGGACGTTGAAGGTGTACCGGCTGGAGGTAATGTTTCACCTTTAAATATGGTCACTAGATTAAAGACTCTAGACACTAAATTGATTAAACTAAAGAAACTACAACTAGAAATATCTTATTTCCAGGAATGCCTTCAACAGAAGGTGGTCCCAAAAGGTTTACGCCGTTACCAATATCCTACGGGCCTGGTGGCAGATTCATTATTTCATAAAGACCTTTTGGCTTTGTTCGACAGACAAGGATTTGAATTATTGGAATTGATGGTCAGGCATTATAATATCTGGGTTGATAACTTGTCTAAAAAGGTTACAGATTTAGACTTGAATATTAAAGCTGATATGGAGTTCATGCGTTACAAATTTGAGTATAGTTGGATCTTTTCGAGCATAGATCAATGTATGCTCAAATTAAAAACCAATAAAGTAAAAAAACTGCAAGAAGATCGTACTGCATACAACCAAGGTACAACTTAGCCTGTACCCTCTGTAGCTCAAGTGTGGCAACAATCCAGCCATGAGGGTAGACTGACAACTGAGGGAGCTCCACATAATTTTAATAATAATAATAATAATTTTAATAACAACGGTAATTATGAGGAGGAATCCCATATCAATGGCTATAATGGAGCTCCGGACACTAATACTGTCCCCGTGGAGGTTTGTAGAAGTGAAAGACTACAGAATTCCTCATGGGAGGGAAATAATATCCCACATGACAATCAAAATGTTCACCAGGCCTATCCTTCAGGGGCCAAACCGAAACAGAGGAATTTGGTTCAGAACAGCAAGAACAATCACAAATTCAACAAACGGAAGAGATAATTGATGCCAATACTATTAAAAACATGGGTCCAGTGATTATTACAAATAGGACTGGGGACTTCAAAGTATACAACTATTCCACAGTAAACATTAGTCCTGACATTGTGGAATTTCTTGTGTAGGGTTACACCTTTGTCCCTGCCCATAATTTGAACTTGGTTAAGACTATTTTGGACATTAAGACTTTCACCTGTAAATTGAATTTCAACTTACTGATGGGTGAAGCAACTGGTGACCCTGTAGACATTAGATTTTATATACCAAATGTGTATAATCCCCCCATTCACCCTTTACTACAGGTGTTTTAACATATATGTGAATTGGATATCAGACACATGGTAAATGATGGTCATAACAGGAAGATTAATTATAACACTAGCAAATATGAGTGGGAGAGTTTTAATTTCTTTAAATCTCAGGATATCCGTATTTGCAAACCAGATAAAGGTGGAGGATTGGCAATAATGGTTAACACACACTATGCAGAATGGATGAAAAAGGTCTTGGATAGTGCTACATACCAACTAAACTTACATAGTGAGGTTAATAGAGCTTACCAACAGATTAAAAGTTTAATAAATGACCTGTTTATAGATGGTAGGATTGATTTAAATATATATAACTACATGACTGCTTTATCCTAGGATTCCAATTTTCTTTGGAATCCCAAAAATCAACAAAAATCTGGTAGAACCCCCCCCCCCCATGAGACATCTGGTTGATGGCCATAATTCAGCTACTTACCCCTGTGCAAAATTTGTTGATTCAATCTTAAAGAAATATTTGGAACCTGAAGAACAAGTGTGTAAGGACTCTTGGTCATTTTTGAGTAAGACTGACAGACTACAAGATAGAGAGGAGTACAAATTTTTAAGGGTAGACGTTAAAGACCTCTATACTTGTATTCCCCACATGATTGGCACTGAGTGGATAGGTTTTATACTGAGGAAAAACAGTGTCAGAGGCAGAAATTTCTTTAGTAATTGAACTTTTAGATGTCATTTTGTCGAATAATTACTTTATGTTCGGCAATGACTATTATCTGCAAAAAGTGGGGGTAGCCATGGAATCCCCATGTGGGGATAGTATAGCGAATTTAGTCATGGCTTATTGGGAGACAGAATTTGTCTTTAAACATAAGGACCTACAAAGTTCCATAGTATTCTACACACGTTACCTTGATTATATCTTTATCCTATTAAAAGGTGACATTAACATAGGTAACAAAATAGTAGACTACTTCAATCAGTCTACCCAATTCCTACAATTGACATCCACTTTCAATACAGAAGAAATTTCTTATCTAGACAATTTAAAAAATAATAGGGTTACCCAATGTTTTGTAGCCAAAATACATAGAAAAAGCACTTACTCAAATGCCTTTTTGCATTTCTCAAATTGTCACCCTCACTACCAGAAATGGTCAATTGTTAAGGGCCAGTTGGTGAGGGTGGCACTAATTATTAGCCAGGACGATGATTTTATTGAGGAATGTCTTACATTGAAATATATGTTCCTAAGTCGTGAGTATCCTGAGGACTTGTTGAATGCTTTGATTGAAGAGGTTAAACTTAAAAGGACTAATGATTTCTATAGGCATATTTTATGTTTGAAGAATGGTGACACATTTCACTCTCCTGCACATAACCAAGTGTCTGAAGACATCCCCTGAGGTAACAACATAAGTGTTGAAGTTGATTTTCATCTGAGCTTCATTACTACATTTAGTCTTGACAGCCAATTAGTAGTTAAGATAATACAGAAGAATTGGGATCTGTTTAGGAATAATCCTACGTTGTTTAGCAAGTTGGGTAACTCCCCTAAAGTTATATTTAGAAGGGGTAAAAAGTTAAACAACTTGTTGGAACATCATAGAAGCATCCCTAAAATTGCAGGTATGCTTAAATGTGAATCATGTAATTTTTGTAAATTTATTGATGTTGGTAATTCATTTTATATCAATGATATCCAATATAAACTGAAACAAAAATTCAATTGTAATTCTAAGTATGTTGTATATTTAGCTAAGTGTCAATGTTGTACAACATTCTACATTGGCAAAACGGAGCGGAAACTCCGTGATCGTATTTACGAACATCAATATGCCATCACTAGAGGCAAAACAGAAAATGCCCTGGCAAAACATATTTCAACATACAAGGAACATAAGTTCAAATATAAGGTTATTGATCAAGCACCTCTTGACATCAGAGGTGGCCCTTTGCCCTTACATTTAGAGGAGTTACAGTTGTTCTGGCAAAACTATTTAAATGTGTACAATTTTCCAGGCATAAATGAGACTTGCTCTTTAAGTTGTATTCTGAAGCTAAAGAGTTTAAAAAGATGAGAGTAATCTATTAAATATTATTAAATATAATTAAGTATATATTTCATATTAATATTATTTTTGGAAGTTTTATTTTCAGCTGTTTTTATCATCAGATTGAACATTTTGTACAGCTTGTATATTTTGTATATACGTTATCATGAAATATTTATATGCTGATCTTTATTAGAAAATTGTTAGTGTTAATAAGTTCTGTAGGAGCTATATTTTTAGAATGTAATAGAGTTTCTTAAGTGACCGTAGCAACTTGATTCTAAGAGAGGGAGTCTCTTAAGTAACTAGTGGCTTATGATTAGGTTTGCTTGTCATATGACTTCTGGTTTTTACCTTTAAATAAGTTATTTTACATCTTTTGTATTTTATCTGAAGATGTTTGCATTTATAAAGCAAACTAAAAGCGCTTAATAAAATAGTTTAGCATCTCACTCGATTCTTGCCTTTCCTGTTTGTTATTTTTATTCAGTTTGTGTGGCTGTCAGTGTTTCCTTGATGAATAAGTTGTATTGATGTACTTAGAATAAGTGGGAAATTATTCTATAATATCAGATGGCATTGTGCAAAGCATGCTTCTTTATAGCACTGTTAGTTATTTTTAGTATTATATTCCCAAACTGTAGTAAGTTACAACATCAGTGAGTTCCTGACAGACTTTCAAATAAAACTGCTTCAGATATTATGTTATAGGCCAGCCAGAGGTCATCTCTTACTAATAAAAAAAGAATATAATTGTAGTTCCAGAAGCCTTTCTGAACAGTTTTGTGTTTTCTAACCCTATGATTTTTTTTCTATTAAGGAATCATTGCACCTTTTCAAGTTGCTTCAGGTAGCTCATTCAAAGGCTACAGAACTTATCCAATAATAGGTTGTATCTGTCATTCCTCTGGAGTGATTGTAATTGGGTGGGACACAGAATATGCTTTCCTGCTCTCTGTTCAATATACCCTGGTCAAAGTTTAAATTGTTCTGTATCATATTTCCTACATCTTCAATGAGGGTGTCATTTTTTATGATTTGCCATTCATTTTATAATTATAATGCATGATTCTTTTCACCTAATGTCATGATGCTGACTTTAACGACTCTATAAGTCACATACTAATACATCAAGTATGTATTTTTGAAGGCCAAATTTGAAAACGTCAGCATTTTGACTGAAATAATAATGTTGCCCACCCATCATCAGCATATTTGGTTATTCATGTCACGTTTACCCACCCATTATCAGTACATTTGATTACTCATGTCACATTTCCACCCAACATCAGTATATCTGTTTACTCATGTCACATTTACCCACCCATCATCAGCATATTTGGATACTCATGTCACATTTCACATTGTGTATATCTGAGAGGTAAACTGCCCAAAATAATGTGGTTCCATTACAGAGTCTTGTATAATATCACTGGTAACCCCATTTCAGGATAGACAGGTAATTACCTCCCAACTTGACTTATTTCATCCAGTTGTTAATCAGTATTCTACCCACTAAATTATGTATGAGTTGACAGTTAATGTTATTAGTTTGTTATTCCCTTATGTGAGATATTGTTGAATGTCTCAGTGTTATCAAGATAAGCAGCATACACTGTCCATCATACATCAAGTGCCGCTGCTATTTCTTCGAGAATGCCACAAGACTCAAAAAGTAAACTCTTCCTTTAGCAAACTTATACTGTTACATAGTAAAAAAAAGTCTGTCATGTCATTTTGCAGAAATCCCATTATGACTCTGTCCATGACGTTATACAGAATATTTTGAGTAGGCTGCATGTGCAGTGCTATGTTTTTGATTAGTTTTAGGGGTAATGAGAGTTGGTGTGGCTTGTTCGTGGTGTCTCAGGTTGTATGAGGAGGATTCTGATGAAGTTTAGCTGCAAGAGATAACTACCTGGAGATGGAGTAATTTGTGGACTTGGAATTCTAACAGTAAGTTAAATCTTTGTTTTATAAGCATTTGGTTTCTTATAGGGTGATACAGTGATGATCTTGGAGGGTAAGTTTGTAATAAATCATCAGATGCTATTGATGTTTTTCTTGGAGTTGGATGCAAAAATGGGTGGTCAATATTCTAGCACAGAGAGGAGAACTCCCTTTCTGATGGCTGCTTTGTCTGGTTAACATAGAAATGAGAAAACATTTTGGCCCTGAAGAGAAGGTTATTTGTTTTTCATCTAAGTCTAGCCGCTGTGTAAATGAAAGTTCAGAGAATGATTAAGCCATAATCCTAGCTATTTGAAGAAGGTGGTTGTTTCTATGGTATAACTATGTAAGTTAAAGAGAGCTAAAAATTCAGGCACTGAAATTTCTGTAGAGTTCCAAAAAGTATAGTGTCGGTCTTGGAGGGGATGAGAAGTTATGTATGGAGTATGAGCCACTGGTAGAAGTCTGACTGGAGTTGGGATTGATTGTTGTTGTGAGAATGACTTGAAAGGTAAATGACCATGTTATCTGTGTAGAATTGGGGATGAGAAATGTCACAAGGAAGTCTATTAATGAATTTGGAGAAGAGATACAGGGGCAATAATGGATTTTGTTATACCATTTATAATTAGCGAAGATTTGATTTAATTCTGAAGTATCTTTCAGTGAAAAGTTGTGCTGTCTGGGCTGATATCAATTCCAGTTAGTTTGCTTAGGAGAAGAGACTGGTCAATGAGTTCAAATGCCTTTGCCACGTCTATAAGTAAGTGTCCTTCCAGTTGTCATCAGTTAGGGACCAAAGTGCTGTTATAGTACTTTGTCCAGCCCAGAATCCATGCTGTTTGAAGAATAACAGGTGATACTGCTAGATGTAGTGAGAGAGCTGGGTGCAGACTTTGCTTTCTAGAAGTTTGCCCAGAGCTGACAGAGTGAATATTGGCCAGAAATGAAAGGCATTTTTTGGAATGGTTTGCTTTAAAAAGGTGTTAGTGACTGACTTTAACTGTTTGCTACTATCCTTACAAAACTATTACAGAAATTTTGCACTTTGCTGAAATACAGCAGTTCTATAAAAGGCCTATTACATCTCATTGAATCACCCTTTCCCAGACCACAAACCCTCTGCAACATTACCTCATATTACACAAGCTGAGGTACTAAGAAATGTGCATCTCTTATATTCAAGGTTGGTTTATGTTATAGAGGAAGGGCTTCATTCTTAGTGTGGAGAGCAAGGATTGCTACACTGCTACAAAGAACTAGTTTACCTCCTTCTCTTACTTTAATTTTTTCTAGTAATCTGCTTTTTTTCCTCTTTAAGAGTCAGATAGCCTAAGGCACAGTTAATGATATGTTCATTAAGACAGAGTTGACTATTCCTTACCTAATGCAAGCATCATCTTCTTGCCATAACTGCATTGTTATCATTCCTTATTATTTTATGGAATCCAAGTCTAATTTTCTAAATAAACATAGGTCTGAGCTAAAAAAAACTATCATCCTTCATATACCTCTTGTTTTATATATGCTTATTATATTAGACTGTACTTCAAGATATGAAGACTTGTAGAGTATGATTTATGCTTTTGAATATTGTATTGATAGGTAAATCTTTTTGTAATCTAGTCACAACTGTTTCTTACACATTTATTATATTAGTTATGTTTTAATTCTACTTGTTTTGTCAATGTTCCTTGGACCCATTCATTTACCCCAATAAATAATGAATAAATAAATAAATACATTTAAAAGATCATGAGCTAAATGAACAAATGCAACCATTTAGAAAATAATTTTATCATGTGTCAAGCAAGTTTTGGTATGCTGTGAAAAATAAAATGTTAAATGTTGGGCATGTCTTGGCATTGATTCTTGTAAGGTTTTATACACAGAAGGGGATATTATCCAGGAAGTGACTAGAGATCAGAAGTCAGAGTTGAACAGGAAAAATAAATTTTACTACAAAAGAAAAAATACAGACAATGTAAACTATTATCTTGCATTCTTCTGTACAATCATATTAACAAAGCAGTTAAAAGTAGCAGTACATACTAAAAACAAAGGAAGTTATCACTGAATTTTTGAACAGCTTTGTATTAAATGATGAGAAGGACAGGAATGCAGAACTGTAGTTATGTGAGGGCTGGTTACGCATTTATGGTTTTGTAGGAATATACCTCTCAACCTTTAAGTGCAAGAAATAAACACAAAGACAAAAATAATGAGGGACAAAGGCCCATAAATGCAAATAAAATTGCTATAATCACTGTTTTTTTTTCATTAGCATGTATTTTCTGAAGATATGAAGCCTGTTGCCATTATATTATCAATGATTTACCAGAAAAAACACAATTTTTTCAAAGAGCAAACCAAAAACATGACGCAAAAATCTGGGCAGTGGAGAGGTATGAGTAGGAACACTAGGTATTATTCAGTGTACAAAGAGAAGACTATCATTAATACTGAATGTTAGAGTATCAGGACATGTAGAAGATGCCAGTAGACCTGTAAGTATCTTGTGTTGCACACATAAGCTGTTAAAATGTGTTACATATAATAATATAATAGGGAAAGATTTTCTCAAATTTAAAGATATGTGAAGGCAATCAGAAGAAGGTGACCATTTTTAGGCCACCCTATCAGTGTAACTAGGAAACAGAAAGTGAATAGGCCTATAGTTTTACCTCTGCCTAACCTGGAATGGGGGAGGGGGGCAGACAGGTTTTTAAAAATGTATGAATCCAAGAAAGATCAAAGCATATTGTTTGAAAGCCTCAAAGGTAAAAATAATGACTAATGATAAAAACAGAGGGAGAACCTATACAATTTAAAGAGATATACCAGCATATACCTATAGCAGAGCAGCCAGTAGCATCAGCATTTGTAGAACGAAGGAAGTTATATAGAAAAATATGGCAGCCTTAACATGTGACAAAGCAGGAATTAGAAGTGTCATTGCAGCATGACCATGTTGTAGAACTGGGAGTAGACATAACTAATAAAACTAAAAAGAAGGAATCATTCAATGAGAGAATTTTTTTTTCAAAGGATTAGAGTTAAAAAGTATAGAATATATAAAACCTCAGCAGAATTGTTACACTAAAATAGAAGGACACAAAGATGAAAAATTCGAAACATCAGATGAGTGTTGAGAAGGAGACTGTAGTAATAAAAATGACTTTACTAGGGTAGTAAATGGGGAAGAAACATGAACTGGTCAGAATTCTAAAGCTCTTTCTGTCACTGAAATAACAAATAATGTAGGGTTCCAAGCAACATGTGTCTGTAAGTAAAACAATTAGCAAAAATGAGTGTAAGGATAATTATTTTACAGTGGAACAACACCCTAAAGAAGAAAAAATAAGTTGCAAGGGTGATGGTTAATCACACCGAGACAGAGGGAGAGCAACCCAAAGAAGTTTCGAAAGAAAAATCGCCAAAGACTCTAAAGATAATCACAAAGCCTTCTTTAGCTATGTCAAAAATCTACGAGGCAACTCTCAGATCTGCTCTGAGCTGGTGCAAAATGGCAAAAACTACACTGAACCCACTGACATTGCCAACATCCTGGCTGACAGGTTCAGTGCAAACTTTACTCTCCCCTCACCCCCAAAAGGGCCCGTGTCCATCCCAGAAGAATGTAGACCCCCAGACATCACAGACACACAGGTGAAAACAGCCCACTCCAAAGCCAAAAACACAGCATCAATGGGACCGGATAGTATCCCCGGCTGCGCCTTACATGAACTCCAAAAAGAACTAAACCCTCACATTAATTCACTATTCAAACTCAGCCTTATTACAGGATATGTACCCAAAGAATGGTGTATAGCAACAGTTATCCCACTCCACAAAGGTGGTGCCACAACGGATCCCGGGAACTATCGCCCTATAAGCCTGACTAGCCTGGTCTGCAAGGCTATGGAGCGCATCATCATGGATCTCATAAACAAAGACATTGGGAACCTCCAGACACTGGACCCTACCCAATTCAGCTTTGTTAAAGGTAGATCTTGCCTCTTAAACCTAGTAGACTTCTTTGAAACAGTTACCAAGGCCATAGATGAGGGAAAGGTAGTCCACACCACCTACCTAGACCTCGCAAAGGCTTTTGACACAATACCCCACTCTGGCATTATAGATAAGCTCACCAGCTTGAACATTAATCCCTATGTCACGAGATGGGTTGCAAACTGGCTCATGGATAGAACTTACATGGTCATAGTTGCCGGTGCCATGTCCGACTCCAAACCGGTTACAAGTGGGACACAGGGCTCAGTCCTGGGACCCCTCTTGTTTGGTATATACTTTTCTGAGGCACAGGCAAGCACAGGAGGACTATGGCTGACCAAGTTTGCAGATGATTGCAAACTGGGAGCCATAATCAACTCTCTGGCTGACATAGCCATCCTCCAGAAGGGTCTTATGGAGACGAATACCTGGTATCAGAACCATGGCCTCAAGCTAAATGCCAAAAAGTGCATAGTCATCTCCTTTAGGAAAAACAAAGTGCCCATGGACTACCACATAGGTGGTAATCCACTAAGTACGGAAGATATAATTAGGGATCTGGGGACCCAAGTAGACAGCAACCTCTCCTTTGATAATCACATTGCCAAAGTGGTTAGAAAAACCTTCTATATAGCCCACCTAATCACAAAAGGGTTCACATCTAGATCAAAAGAGGTCATTGTGCCCCTCTACTCATCCCTCATCAGGCCCTTATTAGAGTACAAACCTTACCCGACACCTGCAACAGCTGGAAAGACCCCAGAAGTACCTCACCAAGAGAATCGTGGGCCTCAAACAGATGCCCTATGCAGCTAGACTAAAGAAACTCCAGCTCTACTCAGCTGCTTACCGCCTACTCAGAGGCGATCTCTGCCTGACGTACAAGGCCATGTCAAACCCGGAATTAATGGACATGCTCCACCTCAAGAAAACCAAATCCCTTAGAGCTACACATTCCAGGGATTTAAACCTCAGCACAACAATAAATAGGACAAGCTGGAGGGATAGATTCATATCCCAGAGGCTTCCCTCGCTCTGGAATAAAATCCCAATCCATGTTAGGCAGAGCCCCTCACTGACAGTCTTCAAGAGAAATCTTGACGAGTGGATGGGAAATCGTAAATTTACTCCGGGGATCACTTCTATGGCCCTGCTGGACAGAGGCTGAGGAATCTAATCAAATCCAAATGGGAGGCAAAAGCCAACACATTCTGACTAGGCTTATAAATGCCCTAGGGCAGTTAGCCTAGTACCTACCTATGAACCTATGAATCTATGAACCTATAAAGAAAGAAAGAAACAAGATAAACTTGAATAGAACCATAATTATATTCATGCTGAACCTCAATGCAGGGACCTAACCTAAAACAGAAGGAGTAGAGTTATATGCATCAGGTTCATAACAGAAATAAACTAGAAAAAAGGTAAGGTAGAAATAGCAACTTACACTGAAGAATAGTGGTATGAGGTGCTTTATCAGAAGAAGATTTAGGCACTTAGACTCAATCCCTGTACTGGTGGGAGAAGAAGCAGTACCTTCCACTACACAACAGACTGCATATTAACTTACTTCTAAGTAAGCCAAATAAACTTTAAAAAGGCAGAATGAGAAGATGGTATCTTGAGTAGAGCAAGGTAAAATATAGGTATAGTTGTCAGTAAAGAAACTGAGCAAAATGTTCCCACTTCCTATCTATTCTTTAAGTCAAAAATGAATTATTGTATAAAGTATGGACAAAGTGAAAATAACACAACAAGCATTAGTACCTAGCACTTTCAGAAGCATAGTGGAGAGGCTAGTAGACAGCCATGTTAAGAGGACAGTGATGAATAGACGAGACTAAACCATGGATCCCCTTGAATGTGGGATCTCAGTTTTTGATTCTGCCTTAAGGAAATCATTGCCACACTCTAAACTATCTCTAACAGCATCTGCCAATTCATTACAAAATCAGGTCTCTGTAAGCATCACTGCATCACCAAGAAAAAGCCAAATGGCTACCCATAAAACAAAGATCTAACATACATAGAACCCAACTCTACAAACTACTCCAACTTCACATATTTACTCCCCTTGCAGCTAGACTTTATGAAAAAAACTTTATACAACCCAAGACACTACTCACAAGCTACACCAACTTTCATTATAACTAGAACAAAACTTCCAGGCACTGCAGATGCTTTCTCCTCTTAGGTGCCTGCTCTATGGCAACCTCTCCCCATCAGTATTAAGAAAATAAACGTACTCCAAATTCAGAATGCAACTCAAAAAGCACTTCTTCATCCAAGACAAATGTTCCTGTTTCAATACAGTACATATTACCTAACCTATCTATTGTCCACGTCTCTTCTCTCTCAAGATTCATTGAGAATTGACCCACTTTAGAAACTAATGTATGCTTGATTGTACATTGCACTGTGCTTGTTCACTGGAATGTATATTCACATTTTCTGTGCTCTGATATAGTTTATGTTTCTGCATTTTTTGTTTGTGAAATGTTTTGTATTTCACCAGGGCTGATCTTGAAATGGGTCAATATTGATCACTATACTACCCCAGTAAAAAATATACATGAATAAATAAATAGATAAGTATTTTCAGAACAAACTTTTCATCAAAATAATTTATTTATTTATTTATTTATTTATTTATTTATTTCAGTTTGATAACAGGGGAGGTCCACTGGGCCAAGAAGAGGCCGTTTTCAGTGGAGGCCTGGCGAGAAAAGCTCTATTAACAATCATATGCACATTAAACAATACAATCATTTTCAGAGGGCTGACAATACGGCATATTACATTGGAGTAATAAACCCATGCAAAGAAAGATCAATGACAATCATAGATACATAAAGCAAAACAATTGTTTTCAGAAGGTTGAGAATGCTGTATAATACACTGGAGGTAAAATCAACTATGTAAGGAAATTTTGCAGATTTAGGTACAAGTGGATATAATAGACTCCATAATAGACTCTAAATAGCATTAGGTAAGGTGCAATAGTAGACTGCCTAGTGAGGGTGGAATGTAGGGTTGTAGTGGGGATGAGCATGCCCAATTAGAAGATAGATGTGAGAGCAAGAAGGATTTGAAATTGGTGTGGTTTGGTGTATTGCGAAGGGAAGGAAGGAGAGAGTTCCATAGTTTAGATATAAAGCAGGATAGCAGGAGGTTGCCAGGGGAATATGATGGTTTGTAGACTTATTGGTTTTGGTTCTCTGATCTGAGTGAGCGGGTAGGAATGGGACTTTTATTCAAATTCTGCTTAAAGATTTTAAGTTGAACTTACAGTGTGGTGGTGATACTTTTTTGTACTATTCTTTTTTTTTCATGCCTACTTTAGCCAAAAAAGTTGCCTGTTTGCATTTTTTTAGTTTGTACTGTGACCTTAGTCATATAGGTTGATTTGAAGTTGTAGGAAGATTTTGTATTACTGCCAGAATTTTGCATTATTTCTACATTATATTGTATGTCTACTTACATAAGTAGAATTACATGTAAAAAGTAGCTTTTTGTATTTTGAACCCAGAGAGGACATCAGTCTTGTAGCTTCATTCACAGTCATAGCAGGACTGTGATCTGCTGCCATATTTGAGACTCATTTAGTCAACGATTACAGCATTTTTACATAAACAGCATTACCGATACATTTCTGCATAATCTGGTGTTGTAGTCTGTGGTGGGATTGAAATAGTGTCAGTATTGTGAATTCGGCTCCAGCATTAGTTCTTCAGTACTTTTTATAGCTTTATATACCTGACTAAAGTTGCATTCTAGTGCATTTCTATTAACCTTGCTACTGTTCTTCCCATGTTCTTTGAGTCTGCTCCATCCCACTGAGATATTAAGCTATATGTATCTGAAAGTCTTAACATAAGACTACAGCTCCAGTATGAATTTTTTCCCACCCTTCACAACCTTCTCTTTTTGTTGTTTTAAAAGGATGTGTCTCTGGCTTCTATCCCTTATGGTAATCTGACTTCCAAAGATATGTGTCTCAGAGGATCCCCATGCTCTGGAACCGGCTCCCGATCCCTAACCCTATTTTAGTGTAACCTTAACCAATGGATGGGAAATCAGAAATTCACCCTGGGTCTGGCCTCCATGTCTCTGATGCACAGATGCAGACAGTAAAGCTCAAACTGGCATACCCTGCCCACATAACTCTAGAAATTTCATAACTAACATATTCCTTCCTAATAAGTGACCATGATACATAGGGACACAATTGGATTGGGTTGCATAGCTAGTCTTATAAAGGCCCTGGTGTTCATTAGCCCAGTATATACTTAATGAACCTATGAACTCCCTGGCAATCATTAAAGCCCTTCCACTTCTCATTACAGTGATTCTTGCCTCTTTCCTTTCTTGCCTCCCTCCTTTTGCAGCATTTGTTATCCCATTGCCATTACTTCCTGCCATGTGTCCTTACGGCTTGAGCTAGTTGCTTTACTGATCCCTTTCCTAACCCTACTCAACTCCTCATGCAAGCTTCTTCCATTGTTTTGTCCATTTTGCCTATTGTCCCTCATCTGTGGTTTCAGCTACCATTTCTCACTTTACTAGAATGTGGACTACAATCTCTAGATCCATGGATCCTCTCTTTTTTGCTCTCTGCTTTCTCCTATATACACTATATTCTTTGATATCCTGAAGATCCCTGAGGCAAACCACTGCTCCATTCTGACTGCATCATCTACCTATCCAATAGTCTTCTTCTTCAATTTGTTCTGTTCCTTTTGTGGTGTGTCTGTGTGTGTGTGTGTGTGTGTGTGTGTGTGTGTGTGTGTGTGTGTGTGTGTGTGTGTGTGTGTGTGTGTGTGTGTATATATATATATATATATATATATATATATATATATATATATATATAGTACATTGGATATATTGGATATCTATATATTTTTAAATACCTAACAAGGTCTTTCTACCACAGGTGTACCCTTTCAGTTATCTGTTCCCTGAGTCAGCTGTTATACTATTCTGTTATTCATTTTCTTAATGCAATAGCCCTGGTAGCATCTCTAACAATGCTGATCTCCACCTCATGCCCTTCCCCTGCAGGGCTTTAGCCTCCCCTACAGTCCCAGCTGATAAGTCATTTGTACCATCATACATCATCACAATATGTCAACACTCCTTACACTTTGACACCACCCTGCTCATGTCAAGTTCTTGAACATTTCTATATGCACCAAATCCCTTTGTCTTCATATAACTCCCTGTAAAATCCTCCTAATAATATGCACCATCTGGCATCTTGGCAGCTAGCCATCAACTTTAGGGGTGAATAACTAGATGTCACCCATGTTTTAATACAATTCCCTCTCAACTAAGACATCTTGATAGTTGTAAACCCATAATCATATGCTGAATGTAAATGTATTGGAAGAGAGTGAGAAAGAAAACAATCTGATTTTGGATTAGAATGAGTTTTAATCATGTTACTCAGTATTACAATGTTTTGAGCAAGGCATACAAGGCATGGAATTGTATTTTAAGGGGATGATTCTAAAGATAGGGAGACAATTTTCTTTTGAACTTAGCCTTGGTGATACTTCACCTTGAATCCTGTCCACTGAAATCCTCTTGAGAAAGAGAGGTTAAGGTGGAAGAGGAAGTGCAGAAAAAGGCAATTACACAATTTGAAATTTGTGGAAACTTTTGTTCATAGGTTCATAGGTTTATAGGTAGGTACTAGGCATTGGGCCTAGGACCTGTACAAGCCTAGCCAAAAAGGTACCCTGGCTTTCGCCACCCAAGAAAATTATTTTCCTGTGCCCCTGTCAAGCAGAACCACAGAAGTGATCCCCGTGGGTAAATTTCCTATTACCCATCCAATCATCAAGATTTTTCTTGAAGAGTGCTAATGAGCTCTGTTTGACATAGATAGGCAGTCTGTTCCAGAGTATGGGAAGTCTCTGGGACAGGAATCTATCCCTCCAGCATGCTCTGTTTATTGTGGTGAGAAGGTTTAGGTCCCTAAAGCATGTAGCTCGGAGGGATTTGGATTTCTTTAAGTGGAGCATGTCTAACAGCTCTGGGTTTGACATAGCTTTGTATGTTAGGCAGAGATCACCACTGAGTAGGCGATATGCGACGGAGTAAAGCTGGAATTTTTTGAGACGGTCTGCGTAAGGCATCTGTCTGAGGCCAGTAATCCTCTTTGTGAGATATTTTTGCGGCCTTTCCAGTTGTTCTAGATGTTTTGTGAGGTACATACCAAAAGGGGCATTGTACTCTATAATGAGTCTAATGAGTGATGAGTAGAGGGGAACAATGTCCTCTTTTTTTCTGGATGAGAAGCCTTTTGTGATGAGGTGTGTCACGTAGAAGGATTTCCTGACCACTGTGGCTATGTGATTATCAAAGGAGAGACTGCTGTCCATCTGTATCCCAAGGTCTCTTATCACACCGTCAATGTTAAGTAGACTACCGCCTATGTGGTAGTTCATGGGTACAGAGTTTTTACCTAAGGGAATGACAATGCACTCTTTGTCATTGAGCTTGAGACCATGGCTTTGACACCAGGCATCTGTCTCAGTGAGGCCCTTTTGTAGGATGTCCACATCATTAGGAGTTTCGATTATGGCTCCTAGTTTGCAGTCATCTGTGAATTTAGTTAGCCAAAGACCTTCTGTATTAGCCTGTACTTTGGAGAAGTAGATACCAAATAGGAGAGGGCCCAGGACTGTACCCTGTGGTACTCCACTTGTGACTGGTCTGAAGTCTGATTTGGAGTCTGCTACTTTCACAGTGTGGGTTCTGTCAGTAAGCTGATAGAGTGAATATTGGCCAGAAATGAAAGGCATTTTTTGGAATGGTTTGCTTTAAAAAGGTGTTAGTGACTGACTGTAACTGTTTGCTACTATCCTTACAAAACTGTTACAGAAATTTTGCACTTTGCTGAAATACAGCAGTTCTATAAAAGGCCTATTACATCTCATTGAATCACCCTTTCCCAGACCACAAACCCTCTGCAACATTACCTCATATTACACAAGCTGAGGTACTAAGAAATGTGCATCTCTTATATTCAAGGTTGGTTTATGTTATAGAGGAAGGGCTTCATTCTTAGTGTGGAGAGCAAGGATTGCTACACTGCTACAAAGAACTAGTTTACCTCCTTCTCTTACTTTAATTTTTTCTAGTAATCTGCTTTTTTTCCTCTTTAAGAGTCAGATAGCCTAAGGCACAGTTAATGATATGTTCATTAAGACAGAGTTGACTATTCCTTACCTAATGCAAGCATCATCTTCTTGCCATAACTGCATTGTTATCATTCCTTATTATTTTATGGAATCCAAGTCTAATTTTCTAAATAAACATAGGTCTGAGCTAAAAAAAACTATCATCCTTCATATACCTCTTGTTTTATATATGCTTATTATATTAGACTGTACTTCAAGATATGAAGACTTGTAGAGTATGATTTATGCTTTTGAATATTGTATTGATAGGTAAATCTTTTTGTAATCTAGTCACAACTGTTTCTTACACATTTATTATATTAGTTATGTTTTAATTCTACTTGTTTTTGTCAATGTTCCTTGGACCCATTCATTTACCCCAATAAATAATGAATAAATAAATAAATACATTTAAAAGATCATGAGCTAAATGAACAAATGCAACCATTTAGAAAATAATTTTATCATGTGTCAAGCAAGTTTTGGTATGCTGTGAAAAATAAAATGTTAAATGTTGGGCATGTCTTGGCATTGATTCTTGTAAGGTTTTATACACAGAAGGGGATATTATCCAGGAAGTGACTAGAGATCAGAAGTCAGAGTTGAACAGGAAAAATAAATTTTACTACAAAAGAAAAAATACAGACAATGTAAACTATTATCTTGCATTCTTCTGTACAATCATATTAACAAAGCAGTTAAAAAGTATCAGTACATACTAAAAACAAAGGAAGTTATCACTGAATTTTTGAACAGCTTTGTATTAAATGATGAGAAGGACAGGAATGCAGAACTGTAGTTATGTGAGGGCTGGTTACGTACGATGGTTTTGTAGCAATATACCTCTCAACCTTTAAGTGCAAGAAATAAACACAAAGACAAAAAATAATGAGGGGACAAAGGCCCATAAATGCAAATAAAATTGCTATAATCACTGTTTTTTTTTCATTAGCATGTATTTTCTGAAGATATGAAGCCTGTTGCCATTATATTATCAATGATTTACCAGAAAAAACACAATTTTTTCAAAGAGCAAACCAAAAACATGACGCAAAAATCTGGGCAGTGGAGAGGTATGAGTAGGAACACTAGGTATTATTCAGTGTACAAAGAGAAGACTATCATTAATACTGAATGTTAGAGTATCAGGACATGTAGAAGATGCCAGTAGACCTGTAAGTATCTTGTGTTGCACACATAAGCTGTTAAAATGTGTTACATATAATAATATAATAGGGAAAGATTTTCTCAAATTTAAAGATATGTGAAGGCAATCAGAAGAAGGTGACCATTTTTAGGCCACCCTATCAGTGTAACTAGGAAACAGAAAGTGAATAGGCCTATAGTTTTACCTCTGCCTAACCTGGAATGGGGGAGGGGGGCAGACAGGTTTTTAAAAATGTATGAATCCAAGAAAGATCAAAGCATATTGTTTGAAAGCCTCAAAGGTAAAAATAATGACTAATGATAAAAACAGCGGGAGAACCTATACAATTTAAAGAGATATACCAGCATATACCTATAGCAGAGCAGCCAGCAGCATCAGCATTTGTAGAACGAAGGAAGTTATATAGAAAAATATGGCAGCCTTAACATGTGACAAAGCAGGAATTAGAAGTGTCATTGCAGCATGACCATGTTGTAGAACTGGGAGTAGACATAACTAATAAAACTAAAAAGAAGGAATCATTCAATGGGAGAATTTTTTTTTCAAAGGATTAGAGTTAAAAAGTATAGAATATATAAAACCTCAGCAGAATTGTTACACTAAAATAGAAGGACACAAAGATGAAAAATTCGAAACATCAGATGAGTGTTGAGAAGGAGACTGTAGTAATAAAAATGACTTTACTAGGGTAGTAAATGGGGAAGAAACATGAACTGGTCAGAATTCTAAAGCTCTTTCTGTCACTGAAATAACAAATAATGTAGGGTTCCAAGCAACATGTGTCTGTAAGTAAAACAATTAGCAAAAATGAGTGTAAGGATAATTATTTTACAGTGGAACAACACCCTAAAGAAGAAAAAATAAGTTGCAAGGGTGATGGTTAATCACACCGAGACAGAGGGAGAGCAACCCAAAGAAGTTTCGAAAGAAAAATCGCCAAAGACTCTAAAGATAATCACAAAGCCTTCTTTAGCTATGTCAAAAATCTACGAGGCAACTCTCAGATCTGCTCTGAGCTGGTGCAAAATGGCAAAAACTACACTGAACCCACTGACATTGCCAACATCCTGGCTGACAGGTTCAGTGCAAACTTTACTCTCCCCTCACCCCCAAAAGGGCCCGTGTCCATCCCAGAAGAATGTAGACCCCCAGACATCACAGACACACAGGTGAAAACAGCCCACTCCAAAGCCAAAAACACAGCATCAATGGGACCGGATAGTATCCCCGGCTGCGCCTTACATGAACTCCAAAAAGAACTAAACCCTCACATTAATTCACTATTCAAACTCAGCCTTATTACAGGATATGTACCCAAAGAATGGTGTATAGCAACAGTTATCCCACTCCACAAAGGTGGTGCCACAACGGATCCCGGGAACTATCGCCCTATAAGCCTGACTAGCCTGGTCTGCAAGGCTATGGAGCGCATCATCATGGATCTCATAAACAAAGACATTGGGAACCTCCAGACACTGGACCCTACCCAATTCAGCTTTGTTAAAGGTAGATCTTGCCTCTTAAACCTAGTAGACTTCTTTGAAACAGTTACCAAGGCCATAGATGAGGGAAAGGTAGTCCACACCACCTACCTAGACCTCGCAAAGGCTTTTGACACAATACCCCACTCTGGCATTATAGATAAGCTCACCAGCTTGAACATTAATCCCTATGTCACGAGATGGGTTGCAAACTGGCTCATGGATAGAACTTACATGGTCATAGTTGCGGTGCCATGTCCGACTCAAACCGGTTACAAGTGGGACACAGGGCTCAGTCCTGGGACCCCTCTTGTTTGGTATATACTTTTCTGAGGCACAGGCAAGCACAGGAGGACTATGGCTGACCAAGTTTGCAGATGATTGCAAACTGGGAGCCATAATCAACTCTCTGGCTGACATAGCCATCCTCCAGAAGGGTCTTATGGAGACGAATACCTGGTATCAGAACCATGGCCTCAAGCTAAATGCCAAAAAGTGCATAGTCATCTCCTTTAGGAAAAACAAAGTGCCCATGGACTACCACATAGGTGGTAATCCACTAAGTACGGAAGATATAATTAGGGATCTGGGGACCCAAGTAGACAGCAACCTCTCCTTTGATAATCACATTGCCAAAGTGGTTAGAAAAACCTTCTATATAGCCCACCTAATCACAAAATGGTTCACATCTAGATCAAAAGAGGTCATTGTGCCCCTCTACTCATCCCTCATCAGGCCCTTATTAGAGTACAATGCCCCATTTGGGATGTACCTTACCCGACACCTGCAACAGCTGGAAAGACCCCAGAAGTACCTCACCAAGAGAATCGTGGGCCTCAAACAGATGCCCTATGCAGCTAGACTAAAGAAACTCCAGCTCTACTCAGCTGCTTACCGCCTACTCAGAGGCGATCTCTGCCTGACGTACAAGGCCATGTCAAACCCGGAATTAATGGACATGCTCCACCTCAAGAAAACCAAATCCCTTAGAGCTACACATTCCAGGGATTTAAACCTCAGCACAACAATAAATAGGACAAGCTGGAGGATAGATTCATATCCCAGAGGCTTCCCTCGCTCTGGAATAAAATCCCAATCCATGTTAGGCAGAGCCCCTCACTGACAGTCTTCAAGAGAAATCTTGACGAGTGGATGGGAAATCGTAAATTTACTCCGGGGATCACTTCTATGGCCCTGCTGGACAGAGGCTGAGGAATCTAATCAAATCCAAATGGGAGGCAAAAGCCAACACATTCTGACTAGGCTTATAAATGCCCTAGGGCAGTTAGCCTAGTACCTACCTATGAACCTATGAATCTATGAACCTATAAAGAAAGAAAGAAACAAGATAAACTTGAATAGAACCATAATTATATTCATGCTGAACCTCAATGCAGGGACCTAACCTAAAACAGAAGGAGTAGAGTTATATGCATCAGGTTCATAACAGAAATAAACTAGAAAAAAAAGGTAAGGTAGAAATAGCAACTTACACTGAAGAATAGTGGTATGAGGTGCTTTATCAGAAGAAGATTTAGGCACTTAGACTCAATCCCTGTACTGGTGGGAGAAGAAGCAGTACCTTCCACTACACAACAGACTGCATATTAACTTACTTCTAAGTAAGCCAAATAAACTTTAAAAAGGCAGAATGAGAAGATGGTATCTTGAGTAGAGCAAGGTAAAATATAGGTATAGTTGTCAGTAAAGAAACTGAGCAAAATGTTCCCACTTCCTATCTATTCTTTAAGTCAAAAATGAATTATTGTATAAAGTATGGACAAAGTGAAAATAACACAACAAGCATTAGTACCTAGCACTTTCAGAAGCATAGTGGAGAGGCTAGTAGACAGCCATGTTAAGAGGACAGTGATGAATAGACGAGACTAAACCATGGATCCCCTTGAATGTGGGATCTCAGTTTTTGATTCTGACTTAAGGAAATCATTGCCACACTCTAAACTATCTCTAACAGCATCTGCCAATTCATTACAAAATCAGGTCTCTGTAAGCATCACTGCATCACCAAGAAAAAGCCAAATGGCTACCCATAAAACAAAGATCTAACATACATAGAACCCAACTCTACAAACTACTCCAACTTCACATATTTACTCCCCTTGCAGCTAGACTTTATGAAAAAAACTTTATACAACCCAAGACACTACTCACAAGCTACACCAACTTTCATTATAACTAGAACAAAACTTCCAGGCACTGCAGATGCTTTCTCCTCTTAGGTGCCTACTCTATGGCAACCTCTCCCCATCAGTATTAAGAAAATAAACGTACTCCAAATTCAGAATGCAACTCAAAAAGCACTTCTTCATCCAAGACAAATGTTCCTGTTTCAATACAGTACATATTACCTAACCTATCTATTGTCCACGTCTCTTCTCTCTCAAGATTCATTGAGAATTGACCCACTTTAGAAACTAATGTATGCTTGATTGTACATTGCACTGTGCTTGTTCACTGGAATGTATATTCACATTTTCTGTGCTCTGATATAGTTTATGTTTCTGCATTTTTTGTTTGTGAAATGTTTTGTATTTCACCAGGGCTGATCTTGAAATGGGTCAATATTGATCACTATACTACCCCAGTAAAAAATATACATGAATAAATAAATAGATAAGTATTTTCAGAACAAACTTTTCATCAAAATAATTTATTTATTTATTTATGTATTTATTTATTTATTTATTTATTTATTTATTTCAGTTTGATAACAGGGGAGGTCCACTGGGCCAAGAAGAGGCCGTTTTCAGTGGAGGCCTGGCGAGAAAAGCTCTATTAACAATCATATGCACATTAAACAATACAATCATTTTCAGAGGGCTGACAATACGGCATATTACATTGGAGTAATAAACCCATGCAAAGAAAGATCAATGACAATCATAGATACATAAAGCAAAACAATTGTTTTCAGAAGGTTGAGAATGCTGTATAATACACTGGAGGTAAAATCAACTATGTAAGGAAATTTTGCAGATTTAGGTACAAGTGGATATAATAGACTCCATAATAGACTCTAAATAGCATTAGGTAAGGTGCAATAATAGACTGCCTAGTGAGGGTGGAATGTAGGGTTGTAGTGGGGATGAGCATGCCCAATTAGAAGATAGATGTGAGAGCAAGAAGGATTTGAAATTGGTGTGGTTTGGTGTATTGCGAAGGGAAGGAAGGAAAGAGTTCCATAGTTTAGATATAAAGCAGGATAGCAGGAGGTTGCCAGGGGAATGTGATGGTTTGTAGACTTGTTGGTTTTGGTTCTCTGATCTGAGTGAGCGGGTAGGAATGGGACTTTTATTCAAATTCTGCTTAAAGATTTTAAGTTGAACTTACAGTGTGGTGGTGATACTTTTTTGTACTATTCTTTTTTTTTCATGCCTACTTTAGCCAAAAAAGTTGCCTGTTTGCATTTTTTTAGTTTGTACTGTGACCTTAGTCATATAGGTTGATTTGAAGTTGTAGGAAGATTTTGTATTACTGCCAGAATTTTGCATTATTTCTACATTATATTGTATGTCTACTTACATAAGTAGAATTACATGTAAAAAGTAGCTTTTTGTATTTTGAACCCAGAGAGGACATCAGTCTTGTAGCTTCATTCACAGTCATAGCAGGACTGTGATCTGCTGCCATATTTGAGACTCATTTAGTCAACGATTACAGCATTTTTACATAAACAGCATTACCGATACATTTCTGCATAATCTGGTGTTGTAGTCTGTGGTGGGATTGAAATAGTGTCAGTATTGTGAATTCGGCTCCAGCATTAGTTCTTCAGTACTTTTTATAGCTTTATATACCTGACTAAAGTTGCATTCTAGTGCATTTCTATTAACCTTGCTACTGTTCTTCCCATGTTCTTTGAGTCTGCTCCATCCCACTGAGATATTAAGCTATATGTATCTGAAAGTCTTAACATAAGACTACAGCTCCAGTATGAATTTTTTCCCACCCTTCACAACCTTCTCTTTTTGTTGTTTTAAAAGGATGTGTCTCTGGCTTCTATCCCTTATGGTAATCTGACTTCCAAAGATATGTGTCTCAGAGGATCCCCATGCTCTGGAACCGGCTCCCGATCCCTAACCCTATTTTAGTGTAACCTTAACCAATGGATGGGAAATCAGAAATTCACCCTGGGTCTGGCCTCCATGTCTCTGATGCACAGATGCAGACAGTAAAGCTCAAACTGGCATACCCTGCCCACATAACTCTAGAAATTTCATAACTAACATATTCCTTCCTAATAAGTGACCATGATACATAGGGACACAATTGGATTGGGTTGCATAGCTAGTCTTATAAAGGCCCTGGTGTTCATTAGCCCAGTATATACTTAATGAACCTATGAACTCCCTGGCAATCATTAAAGCCCTTCCACTTCTCATTACAGTGATTCTTGCCTCTTTCCTTTCTTGACTCCCTCCTTTTGCAGCATTTGTTATCCCATTGCCATTACTTCCTGCCATGTGTCCTTACGGCTTGAGCTAGTTGCTTTACTGATCCCTTTCCTAACCCTACTCAACTCCTCATGCAAGCTTCTTCCATTGTTTTGTCCATTTTGCCTATTGTCCCTCATCTGTGGTTTCAGCTACCATTTCTCACTTTACTAGAATGTGGACTACAATCTCTAGATCCATGGATCCTCTCTTTTTTGCTCTCTGCTTTCTCCTATATACACTATATTCTTTGCTATCCTGAAGATCCCTGAGGCAAACCACTGCTCCATTCTGACTGCATCATCTACCTATCCAATAGTCTTCTTCTTCAATTTGTTCTGTTCCTTTTGTGGTGTGTCTGTGTGTGTGTGTGTGTGTGTGTGTGTGTGTGTGTGTGTGTGTGTGTGTGTGTGTGTGTGTATATATATATATATATATATATATATATATATATATATATATATATATATATATATATTTATAGTACATTGGATATATTGGATATCTATATATTTTTAAATACCTAACAAGGTCTTTCTACCACAGGTGTACCCTTTCCGTTGTCTGTTCCCTGAGTCAGCTGTTATACTATTCTGTTATTCATTTTCTTAATGCAATAGCCCTGGTAGCATCTCTAACAATGCTGATCTCCACCTCAAGCCCTTCCCCTGCAGGGCTTTAGCCTCCCCTACAGTCCCAGCTGATAAGTCATTTGTACCATCAAACATCATCACAATATGTCAACACTCCTTACACTTTGACACCACCCTGCTCATGTCAAGTTCTTGAACATTTCTATATGCACCAAATCCCTTTGTCTTCATATAACTCCCTGTAAAATCCTCCTAATAATATGCACCATCTGGCATCTTGGCAGCTAGCCATCAACTTTAGGGGTGAATAACTAGATGTCACCCATGTTTTAATACAATTCCCTCTCAACTAAGACATCTTGATAGTTGTAAACCCAGAATCATATGCTGAATGTAAATGTATTGGAAGAGAGTGAGAAAGAAAACAATCTGATTTTAGATTAGAATGAGTTTTAATCATGTTACTCAGTATTACAATGTTTTGAGCAAGGCATACAAGGCATGGAATTGTATTTTAAGGGGATGATTCTAAAGATAGGGAGACAATTTTCTTTTGAACTTAGCCTTGGTGATACTTCACCTTGAATCCTGTCCACTGAAATCCTCTTGAGAAAGAGAGGTTAAGGTGGAAGAGGAAGTGCAGAAAAAGGCAATTACACAATTTAAAATTTGTGGAAACTTTTGTTCATAGGTTCATAGGTTCATAGGTAGGTACTAGGCATTGGGCCTAGGACCTGTACAAGCCTAGCCAAAAAGGTACCCTGGCTTTCGCCACCCAAGAAAATTATTTTCCTGTGCCCCTGTCAAGCAGAACCACAGATGTGATCCCCGTGGGTAAATTTCCTATTACCCATCCAATCATCAAGATTTTTCTTGAAGAGTGCTAATGAGGAGCTCTGTTTGACATAGATAGGCAGTCTGTTCCAGAGTATGGGAAGTCTCTGGGACAGGAATCTATCCCTCCAGCATGCTCTGTTTATTGTGGTGAGAAGGTTTAGGTCCCTAAAGCATGTAGCTCGGAGGGATTGGGATTTCTTTAAGTGGAGCATGTCTAACAGCTCTGGGTTTGACATAGCTTTGTATGTTAGGCAGAGATCACCTCTGAGTAGGCGATATGCGACGGAGTAAAGCTGGAGTTTTTTGAGACGGTCTGCGTAAGGCATCTGTCTGAGGCCAGTAATCCTCTTTGTGAGATATTTTTGCGGCCTTTCCAGTTGTTCTAGATGTCTTGTGAGGTACATACCAAAAGGGGCATTGTACTCTATAATGAGTCTAATGAGTGATGAGTAGAGGGGAACAATGTCCTCTTTTTTTCTGGATGAGAAGCCTTTTGTGATGAGGTGTGTCACGTAGAAGGATTTCCTGACCACTGTGGCTATGTGATTATCAAAGGAGAGACTGCTGTCCATCTGTATCCCAAGGTCTCTTATCACACCGTCAATGTTAAGTAGACTACCGCCTATGTGGTAGTTCATGGGTACAGAGTTTTTACCTAAGGGAATGACAATGCACTCTTTGTCATTGAGCTTGAGACCATGGCTTTGACACCAGGCATCTGTCTCAGTGAGGCCCTTTTGTAGGATGTCCACATCATTAGGAGTTTCGATTATGGCTCCTAGTTTGCAGTCATCTGTGAATTTAGTTAGCCAAAGACCTTCTGTATTAGCCTGTACTTTGGAGAAGTAGATACCAAATAGGAGAGGGCCCAGGACTGTACCCTGTGGTACTCCACTTGTGACTGGTCTGAAGTCTGATTTGGAGTCTGCTACTTTCACAGTGTGGGTTCTGTCAGTAAACCAGTTGACAACCCATCTTGTGACATAGGGATTTATACCTAGTTTAGTGAATTTATCTATAATTCCAGAGTGGGGGATGGTGTCAAACACATTGGCGAGATCTAGATGTGTGAACTACCTTACCCTCATCTATGGCTTTGGTGACTACTTCAAAGAAGTCTATCAGGTTTAGGAGACATGATCTGCCTTTTACAAACCCGAACTGTGTGGGGTCCAGACTTTGGAGATCTCCAATGTCTTTGTTTATCAGTTCCATGATGATACATTCCATGGCCTTGCAGACCAGGCTCCTCAGGCTAATGGGGCGGTAGTTCCCAGGGTCTGTTGTGGCCCACCTTTTGTGGAGTGGGATAACCGTCATGGTGCACCATTCAATGGGCACAAAGCCTGAGATGAGGCTATGACTGAACATGGTACTTAGGTGGGGTACCAGTTCATTCTGTAGTTTGTGTAAAAGGCAGCCTGGGATGTTGTCAGGTCCCATGAATGCTGTGTTCTTGGCTTTGGCGAGTGAGGTTTTCACCTGTGCAGCTGTGATTACAGGAACTTTGCATTCTTCCCATATAAAGATGGGCCCTTTAGGGGGTGAGAGGGGGGTAAAGTTAGCACTGAACAGTTGGGTCTGTATATTTAGTGTCATTGTGCTGTAACTCAGAGCAGATCTGAGTATTGCCATTGAGATTCTTGATATAGCTTTAGAATGCTTTGTGGTTGTCTTTAGAATCAGTGGCAATTTTGTTTTCATAACTAGATTTGGAGGATTTTATGAGGGATCTCAGCTTCTTACTGAGGCTGACTAAGAGTTCCTCCAATTGTGGGATTTTACTCTTTTTTGCAATAGTTTCTTTCTTCTGTTGTAGAGTTTGTTTATGGCAGAAGACCACCAGATTGGCTTCCTTTTTATGGAGGATAGCATCTTGGTTCTGTTAGGGATAGCACGATCCATGCACTCGTGTAAGTGCTTATAAAGTGCGTTTGTGTAGGATTCAGCAGTTGTACCTCTATTGTCCATCTGCATGGGTGTCGTGAAGTTTGCCACTTCTGTCTTAAGAAGCGTGAAGTTGGCTTTGGAGAATTTTTTTACAGTTGTTTTCCTAATGGGGGGTGGGAGCAGGATATGGATGCCTACGGTGATTAGCTTGTGGTCAGATCTGACCAACAATGAGCTGACCTCTGGTGTGGAACACCGGTCACCCATGTTGGTGATGACCAGGTCTAGGATATTGCTGCCCTTGGTGGGGGTGTGAATAAGTTGATCCAAGGCATTGGAATTGATGATTTCCAGAAAACGTTGAGCAAAAGAGTTGGTACCTGAGTAGTTTTCCCAGTTAATGGTAGGGTAGTTCAAATCACCCATTATTAGAGTGTTGGCTTGTACCTTAATATTTCCAGTGTGTCAAGAAAAGAGGAGTGGGAATCCTGGGGCATGGTTTGGGGTCTGTAGCAACCTACAATCTGGATTGCGGTTTTGCCCAGAGTTAGTTGAACTTGGATAATCTCGGATGCATTATGCTGAGCAACTAGCTTGGAGGTGTGGATATCCTTAATGAATATGGACATGCCTCCACCTTTAGTGTTTCGGTCCGGGTTTAGTGGCTGAAAGGTGTGGTATGAATTATAGCCTGGTAATGCAGGGGTGCTCTCTGGAGCTTTGAACCAGGTCTCCATCACTGCATAGATGTCAATGTTCTCCATTTTAAGGAGTGCCTCAAGTGAGTGCATTTTGAGGTTTAGACTTCTAGGATTGAGTAGCATTACCCTCAGATTTTGCTTGCTTGTACTTGTTACAGTGGTGAATTTGTCATTTGAACCTTTCCTAAAAAAGGCACTATAGGGGTGGCAAGAGCCTTTGCCAGTATCTGGAATCCCAAGGGTGACAGGTGCAGGTCATCTCTGGCAAAGCAGTGTGGTCTGTTGATCATGTCATCCCAGGCAGACAGATACTGGATTCTCTTAGAATGACACCAGAAGCTTAGCCAATTGTTAAAGTCAATCATTTTGTCCTTTTACTGAGGAATCATTCTGGGTGATGGCAGGATGCTACTCAGGGCTAGGGTCATACCTGCCTGGGCTACAAGATCGGAGAGCTCCTCCATGTCTCTTTTCATGTAGTCCAGGGAGGTATGTCTCAGGTCATTCACACCAACATGGACAATGACAGAGTCATGTTTGTACTTGTTGTGGAGTGACTTGAGTGCATGCGTTATGTGGCAGATCCTGGAACCTGACAGGCAGCTGACAGTAACTTTTTCCTTGTTTAGCCTGGTGAGTGGAACAACAGTGTGCCTGACTATAGAGTGACCTATGACTAGAGTATTGGGTATGTTGTTATGCCTTATGGGCTGTGGTTGAGTGGCACACTGAGTTTGTGGGCTATGTGTCATTTGGGTTGTGTTGGGGAGTGGAGGTTGCTTGCATTTCTGCTTTGGAGGTCTCTGTTGTTTGGGCAGGTTATTACTGAGATCCTCCATGAATGTAGGTGTGTGTTTTGTGCTCCTGTGTGTGTATTTTGGTGGTGTAGGTTTTGAGGGACTATGTGATGAGTGTGGTGCGGTGTAAGTGTTTACCTTCTCCTCTTGACTGTCTAGTCCAGTCTTCGGTGAAGAGAGCTTTGCTTCCAATTTGACTATATAAGTGCATCTTTCACAGGTCGTAGTGTTGGGTGGTAGGAGGAGAGAGTTGTCTGTGTACATGAGGCAATTGCTGCATTGTCCCAAGATGCCCAGATTCATCAGGTAGACAGGAGAAAACACCGGGAGCTGACCTTTAGTCATGCCTGAATAGGTGCTTATTTATTAAGTACTAAAAGCTGTTTTCCTGTAGACAAGTGAGGAAAGTTGAGTGCTGTAGTAATTTGTAACTTATTTAGTGCTTACAATGAGTTCTGAACAAGTGCTGAGCTCAAAGAAACAGATTTAAGTGCTAAAACGTAAAAGCTGGTTAGTTGCAAGGGAAAATTTGAAGAACAGACTTTATGGCGCCAGGAATAGTTTAACCCTAGTTAAGTGGAGGAGGGCTCAGGAGCTCACAAACAGTCCTGGACACAACAAATCCATATCTGGACAAGACCTGCCACAGGAAAGGAGGAAGCAAGCTTAGAATTTTTATTTTTTTTTCAGTAAAAGTGGAAATGGAGAAAGCTGGAACAGAAATTAATTCAATGTTAAGAATCTGAGTGGGTTGTCCTTCACAAATGTTTTTTATTAGATTGAATGAACTAATGACACTAGACTGGGAGGAGTGTCACAGATCAAATATACAGTACGGGCGGGCAACTGCAAAGCCACCAAGTATATACCACAACACTAGGGAGGGTGGGTGGGGAAAATTACAGATATTACAGATCCTAGCTGTAGCCACTAAATGAAAGTTTTAAACAGATCAAGGAGCAAAAGCAGACTCTAGAGAATGCTTTTAACTGTAAACAGACAATTATAGTAATGCACACTATTACAGTTCCTAGCTGTAGAACACAGAAACCTCAAAAAATCAAAAATGCACAGAAAAGCTCGGATAGAGCACTCACAAACAGAAAATACAACTCTCAGTATGAAAAAGCAGTTTACAGTTAAGTAATTCAGTAAACATGCAATTAGAGTAATGAAACAGTATCTAGCAATGAAAAATACAGTTAAAACAGTATAAAACAGTACATAAATGTAGTGAAACAATAAAAAAGCTTTATAACAGTGGAAAATGTAGTAGATCAACTGTATAGCACAATTATAAGTGTTTCAGAAGTGCAGTTCAGTGAAATAAGTGTAAGAAATAACTTATCCTGCTCTTGGAATCGTAAGAAATTTCCACTTACTTTCAGTAATGCAATGCAATCCACAGCCTGAGCAATACAAGATACCCACCCAATATATAACTATAAGAAGAGCAAACTTAAAGGTAATATGAAAAGAATATAAAAGATTACTTGAAGAAACCTAACATATTAGAATTTAGGAAAACAAGGAGGGTGGTAGAAGATGTCATCGATATTAATGGAGAACTTTTAAAGGTGATATTTATAATGTTTCTTTCTTGGAAAGGATGTTTCATCCATGATATGCCTTAGTTCACTTGCAGAACTGGAATCTGTAAATTGGTTTAAGAAGGAATGTTATAAATTAAATGTAGCTGTGGGTAAGCTTGTTGCAAAACCCAACATCTCGGCAAACTTTTGTGGGGTATTCATAAACAATTAACACATAATGTTGTGCTAAATAGTGCATTGTGGGGCAAGGGTGATTAAGAGACTCAAGTCTTGTGCACACACTACCAAAGAAACAGTACGGCATACATGGTGTGCAAATGTTTGCATACTGGCATGCAAATAAGTGTCAGCATGCTAATAAGAGACACTACATATGGAAATGATGACCTCAAATATGGCAGAAAGACAGAATCATAAATATGTACATTTAGCATGGACAGCCTTAGCCATCAGCAATCTGATAACCAGGATTTGTAGTGTATCCATGTTAAGATGCTAAGAGATGCATCGATATTGGTGGGACAACATGTGGCAGTGGTAATGTTCACAACCAGTGTCCATGATGTTGTGTGGCATTACCCTTAACATCAGAAATGTGTCTGTGAAAAGCTAATCTGCAACTACCTCCATGGCCAAGATGTTGTTGAGCTCTACTATGTGGACAATGACATCATATGGGAGTTAGTACACATATGTCTCACAAGGGGTGTGTGGAATGCTTATACCGGTGAGCACAAAAGTTTGTGTAGCATTAACTATCCTTACTATGGGGACATTTCAGTGCCTGACAGGGGATACTTTAGGAGTTTTATAGGCATCAGCCTCATTAGTTCCTTGATGTGATACTGCAGCATCTGGAGGAGCATATTTGGTTCCCCTGGGCAGCTGAGGACAAAACCTCCTTGAAGACATTATACAATGTAGCGTGTTTCCCCTGTGAGCCTGAAGGCCATTGACTGCACCCACAATGCCATTTGGCTCCACCTGCTTCACATAGCAACTGGTATAGCAGATGTAAGGGCTTTCACTGCATTAACTACCAGGTGGTGTGCAGTACATAAAGTATTGTGCACAATGTATCTCATGCTGTCCATGCACAACTGTCAGATGTGTAAGTCATACCAGCGTGCATCCCAAGGTGTCATAACATGTGGCCATGTGCATCAGGCTACCATTGTCCTCTTCACTCTGATCTGAAGAATGGACATGACTTTTTTCATGTGCTTGTTTACACAGGCCTAATGCTTAGTGGAACAGGAAAATTAATATCTTTCTCTTCCTGCCGCACAGGGAATATAAAATTAGCACCTGTTGTGGTCTATGATTTTATCTTGTAGAAAATCAATGCCTAGCACCAGCATGTCATGACAGTGAGTGATGTCACTGGCACCACCAACTTTGATGGGCAGTGCATTCATAGGTACAGTAATCTGCAGAGGTACCATCCAGACCCATTTCAGCAGAGGGACACAGAGATTAGTGAGAGAGAAAAGCAGCATTATTTTCTTAGTACTTTGTAATAGTTTTGCAGTGCAATGTTCTGACTTTTTTTTTTTACTGTCCTTGTCTTCTGTTAACATACATATATTGTACAGACCCCTGTCTGTTTTGCGTCTTTTAGTGTCTGAGTTGGTGGCATTGAACCATGATGCCTGCCTGTGGAGAAGGGACAGGATGTCCAGGTTGCTGTGTGTTAGAAAAATATGTATTAATGTGTGTATTAGTAATATGCTTAGTGCATTTAGAGCCTAAAAGAGTTAACACATTTATTTTATTTCATACTGCATAAATCTGTACAAACTGCAGTTGCTTTCTAACCTTGTATTGTTAGCTAAAATCTTGCTTATGCCTTGGAAATTTACTGAGAAGCAGATGATTTCTGCTTGCGTTGGGAAAATAATGAATAGAACAATACTACTTGTATAAACCTAGACAAGGAGTTCCGCTCATGCTATGAGAAAATACACAGCTGTAGAAGTTACAGATAATTAGGACAAAGCTTGCTTGAAAATATGAACTGCACTCAGCATTTGCTTGTATCTGTATTAGAAGAGTACCTTGAAATGTAACACTGTACAATAGAGGCTTGTAAACGGATTACTGGTCACCAAGGCCAGGTTGTTTTTCTGAAAAGTTTCTCACAAATCTAGTCATGTCAGCAGAAAATCTGAGTAACATCTGCTGTAGTACAATGCTTAAAGTTGTGTTTGATTACGTCAGCTTAGAAGGCCATGTTTTGTAAAACAGTATAAGAATGAATGTACTTCCTGTTAGTAGTTAGACAAATCCTTGTATTTGCATGTTTTTGTCTCCTTGCGGCAAGTAAATTAAAGTGCCTTAACTGAACCTTACGTGTATTGGTCTTTGAAGTTTTTTTCTTTTGACAGATTGGTCCTTCAGACCGGAAACCTTCACTTCGCCTCGGATCAGACAGGCCAGGTGGCTTGAAACCGTATGGGGAAGAAACCACATCGGTTCTTCTTACTTGAGAAGTCCTCCGACTGAATTGTCGTACAAAAGAGGCCAGCCACTTTCTGATCTGCGACTGAAGGACGGGTTTACTCGAACCAGGTGATCAATCATGAAGGCTCAGGTAAGGTGAATCTACCTTCTTTTTCTGTTTTAGATCAGGGACTAGATTTGTATTTGTTCTGTTAGAGACTTTATTTACAAGTCAGGGACAGAAAGATTATTGTCTTGTCATAGATCAGGGAAACAGAGCAGGTAGGCAGTCATTCTGAAGAGACTATAAAAACATCTGTGGTACCACATAAAAATAAGGTGTTACGTAACGATTAAAAGGGTAGAACAAAATGGGTAATAATTGTACAAAAAGGTCCCAAAATCCGTCGTTAACCAAAGACGCGAAATACATGCAGTCACAGCGTGCTGATAATGTTAAATACTACTCAAAATGGATTAATAAGTATGAATTTGATGGTAAACTAGAAAAAATTCTCGCTTATCAAACTTGTCAAACAGCCGATTCTAAAGGTTGGGTAAAAGAGCAACGTCAGTTAGGAATTCCTCAGGCACACAGGTGGATTGAGGAAGTAAACCAAAGGGAACAAAAGAATAATAATTCAAAAGCAATGTTTTTAGACAAAGAGGACAATAATTTAGTAATAGCATTAGCACCTCCGCCTCCCTTACCAGAATATGAGGCAAGTGAACAAGTTAGTCCACCCCCGCGATATCCTACTGTCACTGTGAGTAGAGACACTACAAAAGCGAAACCGTTTGTTAGAGATCCCGTCGAGACCAGGTCTCAAACACGGGCAGGAAACTCAAAAGGGGACATTGAGTTGTATTAAATGGGTAGAAATTCACAATCTAAAAAAATATGCCCACTTATAGAGGTGCCTAATCCTCAGGCAGGACAAGAAGGTCAGGACCCAACTATTCTAGTGTATAGACCCTGGACTCCGGAAGACATCCGGAAAGCCACTGAGGGAATTCCCCATCCAAAAGTTAATTTTAGATAGTTCCTGGAAGATTTGCAAGGAATGAGGCTAAGTTATAATTTAAATGGAGAAGAGGTAGAAAAAGTAGTCAGACAAATTGTGGGGCCAGATTGGCACATGATTAGTGGTGACTGGAATCCCCGTGATGCTGCGTTCAAGCCCCTCTCACATAGCAGCGCAGAGTTAGACAACAGAGTGAAAGGTCTTACAGACTGAATCTCTGAGAAATGGAAGCCTAGGGCAGACTGGACTTGCATTAATCAATGCATCCAACAAGAAGGTGAAACTGTTGACATATTATGCCAGACTATTAGAATGTTTTAATAACCACTGTGGAATGCAGGTTCCTGAAGATCAGACACACGATTCCCCATATGAACAGCAGTTAAAGAATGCGTTTTTGAAAGGCAGCATTGCACCCATAAGCAGTTTTATTACAAAGCACATGGTAGATCATCGTACAAGCAGGTTACAGTCATTGCTTGAATATGCTAGGCATGCCGAAAGGCATTTTAATAGCAAAAAGAAGAAGAAAGCCCAAGTATTTTCTGTAGAAGATGGAGTAGAAGTTTATGTAGTACAGTCTGGGAAAAAGGGCAAGAGAAATGCCCAGGGAAACAAACAATTTGATCAACGATCAGAGGACTTTGAAGGGTGAAAGAAAAGGGGTGAGTGCTTTAAATGTGGTAAAAAGGGACACTTGGCAAGGGATTGCAAGAAAAACAAGAAGGCAACCACAGAAGATAAGGAGGGTGAGGACTGACTATATGGTAGTCAGGAATCACTAGAAGGGGATTGCAGAGAAAGGACAAATGAGTATGTGATAGAAGGAGTAGAGAATGTGACAGAAGAAATAGAGGAAGTGCAGGAAGTCATGGATAGTGAAGAAAATGAAATATTGGATTTGGCTTTATTGAGCTTAGAGCTCTATTTAGCAGACACAAAACCAGAAGTTACACTCCTGGTAGAAGGGAGGGAAGTCAGATTCTTGTGTGACTCAGGGGCATCATGGACCCTGATACATCCCTCCAAACTGCAGAGAACACAGAGTCACCTGATTACATATTAGTGAAAGCAGCTAATGGACAGCTGTATCGGGAGCCCCTCTCCCATAATATTGTGATAACTGATCTTGTTTCAGGATTGACCCAGAAAATCAAAATTGTTGTCTCTGCAAAATGCCCAGTCAACCTCTTGGGCAGAGACCTTATGCAGCTATTTGGTATAGCAGTAGTTCCGACTATGCAGGGTATGGAAGCACAGTGACAAATTGATACCTTTGCAGTGCAATCGGAGGGTGAAATGTTTTATTGGTACAGCCAGGACGTGGTTACGACTGGTCCAGGGGTGGTGACCGAAGAGTTGATGAACATAGCCATCAGCAAGTTCCCCTCCCTTGACATTGATAGACAACATTTGTTGCACTGTACTCTGTATTATTATAACACACCAGGACCTGATAAGGAATATGAGCAAGAATTGTTTAGAAATCGTGCAAACAGATTGATATTGCGTAATCTGTACTGGGACACAGAAAGGAACAGTGTAGTCAGCTGTTCATTGCCCCAGGAGTTCTTTGCACTTTATAAATCTAATCGATTACCACATGTTAGCTTAACTAAGGACGAAAATGTGAAATGGGTAGACTTGGGAGAAAAAGTCACAAGATGGGAGAAACAGACAGAGTTAGAACTGCCAGAACAGGGAATACAAATGGAGAAGTTGAAATGGATAACTCAGACCCGCCCAGCTGTACACCTGCAGTCTAGCAAGGACAGCTGATTAACACTCCTATTGAAGGAGGAAGAGAATGCCTTACAGAATATACCAGAAACCCTCTGGTCAGCAGGAAAATCAGATGTAGGACTTACAAAAAGTGAAGAACTGAGCCAAAGGCTGACCAAAATAATTGTCTTGAAAACTGATTTAATTAGCGCTTTCGGAAGGGTTAATACCCTTCCTTCTTCAGAATAACAAACGAACAAGAAATACAAGCAACAATTCCCATTTAAAAGTGATTAAATCAATCATGTGATGACTGTTGACGTCTTTGCTTAATTAACCTAAATTAGCTAGGTCAAGTCCTGAAATTACATAACACCTTATTTCTTTCCATAAAAAATACTGTTTGGTGGGATCCTACAGCTGTTATTTCAAGACTACAGCTAGTTTGTGTATTATAAGGGTTTCATTAAAATTGAAACAACATTTAGGTATGTCACAGGGTACATGTGGACTGTTTTATTTATATTTATTTTTATTTTTATTTATATTTATTTTTATTTTTATTATTATTATTTTTATTTTTATTATTATTTTTATTTTTATTTTTATCGTCACAACAGTATTTTTTATGGAAAGAAATAAGGTGTTATGTAATTTCAGGACTTGACCTAGCTAATTTAGGTTAATTAAGCAACGACGTCAACAGTCATCACATGATTGATTTAATCACTTTTAAATGGGAATTGTTGCTTGTATTTCTTGTTTGTTTGTTATTCTGAAGAAGGAAGGGTATTAACCCTTCCGAAAGCGCTAATTAAATCAGTTTTCAAGACAATTATTTTGGTCAGCCTTTGGCTCAGTTCTTTGCTTTTTGTGGTTTCACTAGTTCATTTAGTCCTTATAGTTAGATGTAGGACTTATTCGTACAGCAGGAACAATTACTATTATGCCAAAGTCAGCATTTAGATCTAAAAAGACAGTATCCCTTAAGAAAAGATGCAGAGGTAGGAATTAAACCTATTATAGCAGCTTTACTTAAGGAAGGGGTGCTGGTGGAATCTCCTGATTCACCATGTAACACACCCTTATTTCCTGTTAAGAAAGCGAATGGGGAGTGGAGTATGGTCCAAGATTTACAAGCTGTAAATGAAGAAGTAATACCAAGGGCACCTACGGTGCCAGACCCAGACACCCTGTTGAATGATTTAAAACCTCAACAGAAATATTTTTCTGTGGTAGATATCTGCAATGCGTTCTTTTCGATACAGATACACCCTGACAGCCAGCATTGGTTTGCATTCACATTTCAGGGGAAAAGGTATACATATACGCAACTACCATAGGGGTATTGTGAAAGTCCAGCAATATTGTCACAAGAAATGGCAAGCAACTTGGCGGGATTTACCCCACCAAGAGGTAGTCAGATTTTGCTTTATGTTGATGATATCCTGCTGGCGGCCCCCACCCAGCAAGATTGGAAAGAAGATACCATAGCGCTATTACAATTTTTAGCCACTGAAGGACATAAAGTAAACAAAAATAAACTGCAGCTTTGGAAAAAACAAGTTAAATACCTAGGATATGTAATATCCAAGGAGGGTAGGACATTAGATGAGGTCAGAAAAATAGCGATTTTGCAAGCACCGAAACCTACTACCAAGAAGGAAATTATGTCCTTTCTGGGTATGACTAATTTTTGTTGGAGTTGGATTCCAAACTATGCTCTGGAATCTGCACCACTGACTAACCTGATTTATAGAAAACCTATGGCAGCGCAGGATTTGATACAATGGATGCCAGAAGCAAAATCTGCTTAGTGGAAACTGAAACAGTTAATAGCGTCCTCATTGGTTTTGGGATTACCAAACTATCATAAACATTTTTTCCAAACAGTAGATTGTAAGCAAGGTTATATGACATCAGTGTTAACACAGCAGCATGGGGACAAGCAACACCCTATTGCTTATTATTCATCACAACTGGACCCAGTGGCATGGTCTTTACCTCACTGTGTACAAGCAGTAGTTGCAGCTGCAATGGCAGTACAGGCTTCAGCTTCAGTAGTGTTGTTCCACCCTCTCACATTGAGAGTGCCTCATGCAGTCACAATTATTTTACTGCAAGAGAAGGTAGCATATCTTTCCCCTGCTAGGCATCTTTCCTGTATGACTATATTGTTGAGCCAACCTCATATGACAATTGAACGATGTATGACTTTGAACCCTTCTACCTTGCTCCCAACCCCTGCAGATGGCACACCACACAGTTGCCTGCAGGTGATTGAGCAAAAGACACTGTCTAGAAAAGATCTTATGGATGTTCCCTTGGATGATGCTGAGGTGACATACTACGTGGATGGCTCATGCAAAAGGGGTCCTGCAGGACAGAACCTAGTGGGATATGCAGTAGTTTCTGACACAGACATTATAGAAGCGAAATCTTTACCACACAGTTTATCTGCACAGGCAGCGGAATTGATTGCCTTGACACGGACATGTACCTTAGCAAAGGGTAAATGTGTGAACATTTTTACTGACAGCCAGTATGCTTTTTCTACTGTACATGTTTTTGTGCAACAGTGGAAAAACCGAGGAATGATAACATCTACTGGCAAACCAATCAATCATGCGCAGTTTATTTTAGATCTTTTAGAATCCATTCAGTAACCTCAGAAAGTAGCTATTTGTAAATGCATAGCTCATACCAAGCAACAGGATAGGATTTCAAAAGGTAATGTGAGAGCTGATACAGCTGCAAAGCAGGCAGCTTCAGAAGCATTTCTTTTGAATGAGGAATTACAACCCTCTGAGATTTTAGACTTAGAAATGTTAAAAACAATGCAGACACTTACTACGAAAGCTGAAAAACAAAGATGGGGAGAACGAGGAGCAATTCTTGAAAAGGGGCTGCACATCTCTAAAGAAAGGAAACCGATAATGCCATCTAATTTGTTTAGATATGCAGCTTTATTGAGCCATGGGCAGAGCCATGTCTCAACAGGGGGGATGGTACAGCTGGTGAATCAAGTGTTCACGGCATATGGCTTCTCAAATTACTCTAAAAAATTCTGTGCGGTATGCCACGTTTGTAATAAACATCATGCACAAGGGGCTCTAAAGCCCAAGCAAGGGAGTTTCCCTACACCACCGTATCCATTTCATACTATATGTATGGATTTCATAGAGTTGAATAAATGTGAAAATAAGAAGTATTGTCTTGTCATTGTAGATATGTTTTCCAGATGGGTGGAAGCCTTTCCGACTAATAATCCAGATGCTACGACTGTGGCCAAAGTTCTTGTTAAAGAAATCATCCCTAGATTTGGCATTCCGGAAAGGATCTACAGTGACAATGGCACATACTTCGTGAACCAGACCATACAGCAATTAAGTAGACATTTTGGTATTTCTTTAAAAAAACATTGTGCGTATCACCCACAATCTGCAGGGCTAGTAGAGAGGCATAATGGGATTTTAAAAAGTAAGTTAAGGAAGTTAATATTAGAAACACAGAGAAATTGGGTGTACTGTCTGCCCCTGGCACTGTTGAGCATGAGAACTGTTCCGAATGCAAAAGGATTGACTCCTTTAGAAAAGCTGTTTGGAAGGGCTTATTATATACCTCAGTGGAAATCTCTCATGCCTGCAGACCAGGAAGCTGACAGTACATTAGCAGAGTATATGTGTAATTTGTTAAATTCTAAACATTTGCTGCAGTTAAATTCTGTTTCAGATAAAGAATGAACCAGACCATCAGAAGTGGCAGTGCCCCCTGGAACATGGATCTGGCTGAAGGTAGTTAAGAAGAAGAACTGGACATCTCCAAAGTGGGAAGGTCCATATCAAGTGCTTTTGTCAACACCCACTGCAGTCAAAATTGTGGAACGTGCCTCTTGGATCCATTTGATGTACTGTAAGTTAGTTAAAAACTTTGAACTGGACAAAAATCTTGTTACATGCCAAGAGCAAAATGATAGAGTCCAGAAGAAACAGGAATGCAGAACAACCCTTTCATCAGAAGTATTGCATAATCATCCTGTTAACTGTACTAGTGACAATAATCTTTTTGTTGTGGCCTTTTCTTTTCCCAGCCACACAGACCGAACTGAATAAACGTGAAGCGTTACTCATAAACTGGCATCCAAACTTTAACACTTACCAGGCAATTAAATATGTGTATACTGAGACTTTCAATGTTTCAAATTGCTGGATTTGCACAGCTTTGCCGACAGCATACAGGGGGTTATTAATGACTACGGTCCCCCTAGGGGTCAATGAGACCTGGGAGAACTTGATTTATGATACCTCAACCATTACATCGCAAGATAAAATAGCATTGCACTTGTCTGCTCCACAGAAGGGAACTGTGTGTTTTTATAAAAATGATACTGTTCAGGTGGGTTGGAGCAATTGCAATGTGACTGTTCCTTATAGATGTTACACTAAAGGTAACAAAGTAGATCTTTATTGTAATACAAATTATGATTAATTTCTTGGATTGATGCATAAAACACTTAATGAAGTAAAACATAATTCTGTTCTTTATAAACAGCTGTCTATAATTGATAAGAAAATGTTTCATGCAGGGTGAGTGTATATTCATAGCAAGGTTACTACTAAAGTAGAGGACTGTTATTTCATGTGTGGCAGAAAGGCATACAAATGGTTACCTGTGAATTGGTCTGGCAGTTGTTTTTTGGGTTACCTGGTTCCGGCCATACGACACACTGCAGTTTTGCCTCGAGGAAAAATTCGAAATGTCCAAGAGGTCATCAAGAAACCTGTGAATCCAGTGGGACAAATCGATGCGCGTTGGAAAGACCATCATTCCATAGGCAAAGAACTGGCACACATGGACTTAAGTGATAGCGTTATATCGTGGGCAGGCATATCACCAGCATATGGAGCAGTGAAATTGATTTGGGAGCTGAGAAAACTATCAAAACTTCTCGAAGTAATGAGCAATGTAACTTTTTCTGCTCTCGAATTGGTGACTGATGAACTGAATGCTATGAGAACTGTGGTGCTCCAAAACCGCATGGCTCTTGACTTCACCCTAGCGGCGAGAGGTGGTATGTGCGCTTTAATCCAAGAAGAATGCTGTTTGTATATTCCTGACCGTAAACATGAGCTAGACAATCATCTTGAGGTGATTCAGCAAGTGTCAGACATGACCAAACCAGGCCCAAACCCACTGACGGACTTTTTCCAGAAATGGTTTGGGGGGTGGGGTACCATCCTAATGAACATCCTGATTGCCATTTGTGTAGGTATGCTCCTACTGGGAGTATGTGTTTGTTGTGGTATCCCCTGCATGAAAAGACTGATTAAAGGCTTTATAGACATGTCAGTTTCTGAAACTTTATATCAAAGTACTGAGTCTGAAGAACTGTTAAAAGACTGAAAATGCTTTCATAAGTTTAAACTGAATGACTCTCTTAACTGCAAATCCCAAGTGGAAGAGGTTAGGAGAAGAAAACAAACTGTTTATGCTTATTTTGAAAGTAGAATAAAAGCATTAATAGGGGGGGGAAATGTTAGAAAAATATGTATTAATGTGTGTATTAGTAATATGCTTAGTGCATTTAGAGCCTAAAAGAGTTAACACATTTATTCTATTTCATACTGTATAACTCTGTACAAACTGCAGTTGCTTTCTGACCTTGTATTGTTAGCTAAAATCTTGCTTATGCCTTGGAAATTTACTGAGAAGCAGATGATTTCTGCTTGCGTTGGGAAAATAATGAATAGAACAATACTACTTGTATAAACCTAGACAAGGAGCTCCGCTCGTGCTATGAGAAAATACACAGCTGTAGAAGTTACAGATAATTAGGACAAAGCTTGCTTGAAAATATGAACTGCAATCAGCATTTGCTTGTATCTGTATTAGAAGAGTACCTTGAAATGTAACACTGTACAATAGAGGCTTGTAAACGGATTTCTGGTCACCAAGGCCAGGTTGTTTTTCTGAAAGGTTTCTCACAAATCTAGTCATGTCAGCAGAAAATCTGAGTAACATCTGCTGTAGTACAATGCTTAAAGTTGTGTTTGATTACGTCAGCTTAGAAGGCCATGTCTTGTAAAACAGTATAAGAATGAATGTACTTCCTGTTAGTAGTTAGACAAATCCTTGTATTTGCATGTTTTTGTCTCCTTGCGGCAAGTAAATTAAAGTGCCTTAACTGAACCTTATGTGTATTGGTCTTTGAAGTTTTTTCCTTTGACACTGTGTAAATACTGTAAGTGGTTACCTATCATTTGTATTTGGAATAACTGTGTCATACATGTGTACAAATGTGCTACATTTTTTGTCGGTTTTTGTTTCTATCTCTACAGGGTCAGCTGTGGTGCAGGATGAGAGAAGGTTGCAGCCATTACTGGTAGCTAGCAGTCCCCAGACCTGCTTCACTATAGGTAGACCTATGAGAGGTGACATGGATGGCTCACTGGTGCCTTTTGTGAACACTTCTCATTTACACAGTAATGGCTTGTCTACTGACAGTGGTGTACAGCTGCAACAAGTGGT
Organism: Protopterus annectens; assembly: GCF_019279795.1. Taxonomy (NCBI): domain Eukaryota; kingdom Metazoa; phylum Chordata; order Ceratodontiformes; family Protopteridae; genus Protopterus; species Protopterus annectens. The sequence goes on along the minus strand of NC_056734.1, from coordinate 956,621,118 downwards.
AACTGGTGACAGCAGAGGTAGGCCTGGGCATTGACACCCTGGAACATCTCCTCCTGTGGCCATGAGTTGCATGGCTGCTCCATCAGGCCACCTGGGGGAGAGACTGCCCAGGATGTCAGCCATAAAGGAGACTGACTTCTGGGTAGAGTCTCCTCTGAACCAGTCTGGTCAGCTTATCATATTCTACCTTTCCTGTCATCATGGTTTTCCCTTTCATTGTGTGTTACTCCCCATACCCAGTTTGTAGTCTAACCCTCCCTATTACCTATTACCTATTATACAATGACCCCCCCCATTAATATTCCAAAATGTGCACACTGATTGGTCAGCATGCATGTTGTAAATCAGAGTTATAGTAATGGAAAAAGGTCTGGTCGCCCTGACTTTTTCCATTAGTATAACTCTTTTTTTACAGCAACAGAATGCAGGATCTCCGTTGCTTTTTACACACTGTCTCACTATGTTAAACGAGTTTAACATAGCCAGACAGCTTTAAGTAACGGAGATCTTCCTATCTCTGTTGCTTTTTTTAAAGATGTCTCGCTATGTTAAATGGGTTTAACATAGCGAGACAGCTTTAAAAAAAGCAACAGAGATTCTCCATAGCTTTTTTTAAAGCTGTTTCACTATGTTAAACTCGTTTAACATAATGAGACAGTATGTAAAAAGCAACAGAGATCTTGCTTCCTCCGTTGCTTCCGCCCACAGCTCTGTTGTACTGCGTAAGCATACGCATGCGCAGTACATCAGAACTGCCACAGAATACCAGACAGCTGCGGAAGGGCAGCAAGGAGGCATTATACAATGCCATTATTTAAGAAAAGTAATTTTTTTTCTTCTTAAATAATGTCATTGTATAATAGCAATAACCCACTTCAGGGTGTGGATAATGCTGGATTTATCCAAGGTTGTCTTTGTTTGACCACTTGGGTTAAGCCCTCGTGACCAAACCACATCAACTATGGGTAAATCCAGCATTACCCACACCCAGGCATGGGTTATTGCTGTATTATCCTTCCTCTGTCTGTCTGCAGCTCTCCATTGGTGTATCCTCTTTTGTGGTTTTCTCTGAGTTTCTTTTATACTGGTTTGTCTGCCCCTGATAACTTTCTGTAGTCTCTCATTTCTTCCCACACATGCTCCTTGCTACATCCCCCCTCTACACTTTGAAAGACATGGAAAATCAGCACCTATCCTTATTAAAAAAAACTGCCCTTCTCCCACTGATATCCTTCTTCCTTTCTGGTTTCCTTGTCTGTGTTCCCCTTTTCTGCCTGTTCTATCTCCCGCATCCTCCCTATTTCAATGATGAACTACATTCGCAATTTGCTGTAATGTGTATATCTGGCCTGCAACACTATGTTGCAGCTATGAGGTGCTTTTTATACAAATGAAAGTGTATAGTACCGAGCACATCAACTTATTGTGCTTTATCACCCTTTCCTTACCAATCCAGCTCTGTGCTGGCCTTGACACATTTTAAACCATCATCATGTCGCATCATGCTAAATCTTCTGATATTAATACACTGCAGAACTACTGCAGACCTTTCCGAATGCCCTGTTTTTGCCTTCTTTGTTGACTGCTGTAATGTAATATAAATAACAAAATGGCAAAAGACATTAACATAAATTAGTAAGCAAGAATATCAAAAAGATGTCTCAGAAAATATTACATTACTTAAAGTAGCAAGGAGGATAAGCCCAGCTTAATGTCCTTAAAGCTAGGTCTGTTGAAATAATTGCTAAGAGGAGGTGATAATTTATCTTTAGTTCATGGAACAGACTATGAGAAAGTAAGGAAGTACAAGCATTGGGAAAATGTGAAAAAAAAGGAAAACAAAAATGCAAGTTCAGAACTTTTAAATTTAACAAACAAAGGGTTTGGGTGTTGCACATGCAATGGATATTTATCCATGAACATGTTTTCTGATTTTTTCTGAAAGAATGAAAAAAACTTTGTTCTTGCATACTATCATGTACATTTCTTATTTTTCTAATAAGCACGTGTTTTTATACATTTCTGTAAGAACTTTACTCATCAGATTCTGATATCACGTGTGACAGATAAATATTCAAACTGGAAGGAACCTCTTGCCACTTACGAGTGTCACTGCACAGTATTTCAGTTCTAAACCCACGTAGGATGTGGCAATGAAATCATTACCAAAGACCTCCAGGTACCTCTAATACTCCTCAGCTGTCTTAACACACTTCTAGTACTGCATTTACACCTGCACCTATTTCAGCAACCTCTAACAGGAGAAATGTTTGCCGAAAGTTTATTCAGCTAAAGAACTCAAAGCCAGCAACTACCCATTGTAATGGCTTAATTACTGGTAACTCCACAGCTAGGCATTATGAATCAGTATCACTAAACTGGAGAAGATTATAGCAACAGTGAGCTTTGTCCATGATTTCAGGCTTCATGATGCCAGTAGGACTCTTAGATCTCTTCACTGTCCAAAATTAACTATGTCTTTTCTCTCATGTGTCTGGGGGTGTATGTCCTAGGCAATCTATCTTATGGGAGATGCAGGGAAACATCATTGAGCACTCTCCAGACAAGTGCTTCAGGTAGGTAAGATCCTAGTTTTAAGAAGCATTCTGCCATCTTTGAGAGTAATGCCTCATGAAAGAGAAAAGAATCACAGCCCTAAAGCAGATGCCCTATGCTGACTGTCTAAAAAAGCTCCAGCTATAGTCTGTGGCATATCATCTACTCAGAGGCGATCTCTGTTTAACATACAAGGCCATGTCAAACTCTGACCTGTTGGACATGCTCCACTTAAAGAACTCCCAATCCCTCAGAGCCATATGCCCCAGGGATCTAAACCTTGTCATCACAATGAACAAAACATGCTGGAGGGATAGGTTCCTGACCCGGAGACTCCCCATACTCTGGAATAGACTGCCCATACATGTCAAGCAGTGCGCCTCCTTGGCCTTCTTTAAGAGGAACCTTGATGACTGGATGGGAGATAGGAAATTCACCCCAGGGATCAGGATCACGTCCGTCGCCTTGCTAGTCAGGGGTCCAGGGAAGCAAATAGTGTGGGAAGAAATAGCCAGGGAATTGTTATGGCTAGGCTTGTATAGGCCCTAGGGCCGATAGCTTAGTACCAACCTATGAACCTATGCCAAGAGAATCATAGAATCGGCTTCAGCAATTGGCGGATGTACTCCCAACAAACCTGCTTGGCAGAGGATGGTCTGAGCTACTTCTGCCATGGCTTTTGTCTGTTAGCTAGGACATCTGCTGCACCCATAGTACCATTTTCCAGTACAGAAAAGTTCAACTTCTGGATGTTCTAAGACAACAAATTCCAATTTGGACAACCTTAAGGTGGCATTGCTTAATTATTTGAAAGCTAAAAAATAAAATACCAGAAGCAGAGGTCTTTTTGGCTGAAGGAACGCATCTAATTACTAAAACATGGTTTTATTGTATTGGCAATACTCCCTGCAAACCTGGGCCCAGTGCCTGTCATGCATTCAGACTCTTAGGCGACTGTGTAGGCATATTTATATTTATCTGTATTAAAATCACTTCATGTCAGATCCCATGAGATATTAAAATGAACTCCTGGAGATCCTAGTGGTACACAACAAAACTGTCACATTACTACTAACTGCAGATCCCCTTCTGTGTCCCTTGTGGTGTACAAAGCATAGAATATATAACTATTAACTTAATGCACTATTCATGGGCAGCTTTAACTATCTGGCCATCATCTTGAAAATGTATACAGTATATAATAAATGTGCAAAGGATTCATACATTTTGTTAACGTTAACTCACAAGACCAAATTTGTCTTCCTCGTCCTCTCCACAACAGGTGACAATCTTCTTGTCCTTGTCCTTTAACTATTGCCATTGCTTGTACCCCTTCAGCCATCTCTTCTACCTTGGTAAAGTTCAAGCATTAGGCTGGTAGTCCATCTGCCTACTTAACTGAATAAACTACTTGAAACTTCAACAAGGGGTCTTTATTCCTCCCACAGGGAGGGTATCAGAGACAGAGTCTCCTAGATCTACTAGCTAAAGTGATTTTATCTGCACTAACCCTTTGTACTCTGGTTCTTGTTAGTCCTGCCATCCTCTGGGTTACAGGTGGGATAGCAGACCTGACTCAAACTTTATGGATTATCTCTGTTTTCTTTGTAAGCATAGCGGGACATTCAAATATAATCCCTAACAAATTATGTAACAAGAAGAAAAAAACTACTTGCTATATTTAATAAAAACCTCAAGCTCCTCCCTCAAAATAAGAAGCATCTAGCAGAAGAGTAAATAGCTCAACCACCACCCTGTAGTGGTAAAAAGCCACTCCCCCACTCTTCCATTAAACAGAAAAAAAAACTGACTTGAGGTTCTTAACATGGAAAACAGTTTTAATGATTGTTCTGACCTCTCCAAGAACACTATCAGAATCCCAAGCTCTTATGGTGAGTCATCAAGCTTCAGGCCAGTCATTTTACATTAAAAGGGTTCATGGTCTGCACTCTTGTGGGAGGAGAGGCTGGACTCTGCCCTTCTGAGCTGGGAATTTCTGGTTAAAGGCTTATAGTGCCTGCATATTTGAACTGCTTCTTACTGAAATTGGTACACCTTGTTTGCTGTAGCGTAGACTAGATCCAGGCCTGCTGAATCTAGCTTTGTTTGTATAACTTGAGCACTAATCCAGGCATTCTTTAAAGTATTCAATTGTATTTACTACTGCTTGGTAGTAACTTGATTAAAGTGTAGCTACCATTCTAAGTCTTTTGGATTAAGCACTTGGGCTTCAGACCAGTTGTTTTACATTAGGAAGGTTTGTGGCCTGCACTGTGGTGGCAGGACAGATAGCTTACATCCTTCTAAGTTGGGAACTGCTGATTGAGGGCTCAGTGTCTGTTATTCTAAAAGTGTATTAGTTCTGGTTTAAGCACTTGGGCTTCAGGCCAGTTATTTTACATTAAGAAGGTTCGTGGTCTGCACTCTTGTGGGAGGAGAGGCTGGACTCTGCCCTTCTGAGCTGGGACTTTCAAGTTAAAGGCTTATAGTGCCTGTATATTTCAACTGTTTCTTACTGAAATTGGTACACCTTGTTTGCTGTAGCATAGACTAGATCCAGGCCTGCTGAATCTAGCTTTGTTTGTATGCTTGTTGTTTGTTTGCTTCTTATTTCCCTGAAACACTAATACCACCTAAAACGCGGCTTTTCAGCACTTCTGTGGATCCCTAGTGATATCTGCATTGCTTACTGTACTTATTTCCTTGTTTCACTTAAAAGAAAGTTACTGTTTGTCGTTTTTGCATTTAAGTTACCTGTAACACATTGCATTTAAGTTACCTGGCACTTGCTCACTAAAGCAATTATATAAGTCAGCACTAAAAAATTAAAAGCACTACACCCTCACAAACTCCCCTTGAGTACCTTGTTCCCCATTGGCCCTTTTTTTCAATTATAAAGGAATTCCCAATACTATTCTAGCATGTCAAAGGTCAGTTGTCAATCTCCTCTCCGGTCCAGCTGGTGAATTTGGGAATCTTGAGGTAATGTTACAACTGCCTCATGTACACAGACAACCCTCTCCTCCTCCCAAAAAATTCAAACACATGTGAGAGATGCATCCATATAGCCAAACTGGAGGCTAAGCTCTCTCAACGCAGTACTGGCATAACCAGTCAGGAGGAGAAGGAAACCACACTCACTACAATTCCAGTCTCACATAAACCTACCACGACAGCAAACCAAACACATAAACACACAAAAACATACTTGGAGGCTCTAAATAAAAATCTGCCTAAGCAACAGAGACATCCAAAGCAGACACCCAAGCAACCGCTACCCCAAAATAAACACGTGCAACACATAGCTCACAAAGCCAGTGTGCCGAACAGTCATAGCCCTTAAGGCTAAACAACAAACCTGATATGCTTGTAATAGGTGACTCTTATCATCAGGCACACTAACGTCCCACTCACCAGGCTGAACAAGGAGAAGGTCACGGTGAGCTGCCTGTCGGGCGCTAGGATCCGCCACATAACACAAGCACTCAGGTCACTCCAAGGCAAGTACAAATATGACTCAGTCATTGTCCATGCTGGTGTGAATGACCTGAGACATACCTACCTGGACTACATGAAAAGAGACATAGAGGAGCTCTCTGAGCATGTGGCCCAGGCCGGTATGACCCTGACCTTGAGTAGCATCTTACCCTCACCAAGAATGATGCCACAATATGAAGACAAGATGATCAATTTCAACAATTGGCTTAAGTATTGGTGTCATTCAAAGGGGATCCAATACCTGTCAGCCTGGGATGACATGCTCAACAAGCCACGATGCTTCACTAGGGATGGCTTGCACCTGTCACCCCTGGGCTTTCGGATATTGGCAAAGGCTCTTGCTACCCCCTTAGTGTCTTTTTTAGGCAAGGCTTAAAAGACAAACCCACCTCCATAGGTATCACAAGGGATAAGAAACTAAGAGTAATGCTACTCAACGCCAGAAGTCTAAACCTCAAGATGCACGCACTCGAAACTCTCCTTTGCATGGATAACATTGGTATTTGTGCAGTAACAGAAACCTGGTTCAAGGCTCCAGAGAGCACCCCAGCACTACCAGGTTATACCTCATACCATGCTTTTCGGCCCCAAAACTTGGACCGAACCACAAAAGGAGGGCGAGTATCAATATTCGTCAAAGATACCCACACGTCCAGGTTGGTGGCAAAGCACGAAGCATCAGAGACTATCCATGTGCAACTAACAGTGGGTAAAACTGCCTTCCAGTTTATAGCCTGCTACAGACCACCCTCCCAAACCCAGGAACCCCACTCAGTCTTCCTGAGAACACTGGAAAATATGAAGGTCTCTCCAAACACCATTACATTGGGCGACTTCAACTACCCAAACATAGACTGGGAGCATTACTCTAGCTCCAACACCCTAGCCCAAAGGTTCCTAGAATTTATAAACTCAAATGCTATGGAACAACTTGTTACCACTCCCACAAGAGGGGAAAACATACTGGACCTGATCATCACCAACATGGGGACTCTATGCTCCAGACCAGAAGTGTATCCCTCACTGGTAAGATCAGACCATAAACTAATCTCACTGGATATTCACATCCTGACCCCACCTTCTGCCCAGAAAACCACAGTGAAAAACTTCTCTAAAGCAAATTTCACACTCCTCAAAACTGAGGTGGAATCCTTCAAAGCCCACGGGCCTGTGAAAAATACGGCCCAGACTGCAGAATCTTTTATAAATGCATTCTATGAACACCTTCAGGAATGCATGGATCATGCAATCCCAAATAAAACCAAGACCCAATTCTCCAAAGGCAGATGTCCTGTCTGGTGGACCCCAGCCATAAACAAACTATACAATAGAAGGAGGAAGCTACTAAATGATAGAGCAAAATCCCAAAAAGGGAAAGCATCTCTGATCAGTATTAGCAAAAAACTATGGGCACTCATGAAATCGTCTAAGGCCAGCTTCGAGAGAAAAATTGCACAGGACACTAAGAATAATGACAAGGCTTTCTTTAGTTATGTTAGGAACCTGGGTGGGAATTCCCAGATATGCTTAGAATTAGTCCAAAATGGCAAAAAATACACCGAACCCACAGACATTGCCAACATCCTAGCTGACAGGTTCAGCGCAAACCCCCCCCCCCTCCAAAAGGGCAAATATCTATCCCAGCAGAGTGCTGCCCCCCTGACATCTCAGCTTCTCCGGTAAGAGCCACCATATCCAAAGCAAAAAACACAGCATCAATGGGACCAGGCGGTGTCGCGGGCTGCGTCCTACATAAACTCCGAGAAGAGCTAAACCCAAACATAAAACTACTGTTCAATCTCAGCCTTACTACAGGATATGAACCCAAAGAATGGCATACAGCAACAGTGGTTCCTCTCCACAAAGGTAGTGCCTCAACGGATCCTGGAAACTATCGCCCCATAAGCCTGACTAGCTTGGTCTGCAAAGCTTTGGAAAGGATCATCATGGACCTCATAAATAAAGATATTGGGGACCTACAGACACTGGATCCCACCCAGTTTGGCTTTGTTAAGGGCAGATCCTGCCTCTTAAACCTGGTTGATTTCTTTGAAACAGTCACCAAGGCCATTGATGAGGGAAAGGTGGTCCACACAGCCTACCTGGACCTCGCAAAAGCCTTCAATACAATACCCCACTCGGGCATTATAGATAAGCTCACCAGCTTAAATATAAACCCCTATGTCACTAGATGGGTTGCAAACTGGCTCAAGAACAGAACCCACATGGTTAGAATTGCTGGAGCCATGTCAGACTCCAAACCAGTTACAAGTGGTGTCCCACAAGGCTCAGTCCTGGGACCTCTCTTGCTTGGTATATATTTCTTGGAGGTACAGGCCAACACGGAAGGCCTGTGACTGATCAAGTTTGCAGATGACTGCAAACTGGGTGCCATAATCGACACTCCAGCCGACACAAGCATCCTCCAAAAGGGCCTCATAGAACCAGACAACTGGTGCCAGAGCCATGGCCTTAAGCTAAACTCCAAAAAGTGTATAGTCATCCCCTTTGGCAAAAACAAAGTGCCCACAAATTACCACATAGGTGGTAATTCATTAAGTACAGAAGAAGTAATTAGGGACCTGGGGACCCAAGTTGATAGCTTTCTCATTTGACAACCACGTGGCCAAAGTGGTTAGAAAAACATTTTATATAGCCCACCTAATCATGAAGGGATTCACATTTAGATCAGGGGAGGTCATCATGCCTTTTTACTCATCCCTCATCAGGCCCATAATTGAGTACAATGCCCCTTTTGGGATGTACCTTACCAGACACCTGCAGCAACTGGAAAGACCCCAAAAGTACCTCACCAAGAGGATCAAAGGGCACAAACAGATGCCATATGCTGCCCGGTTAAAGAAACTCCAACTCTACTCAGTGGCATACCGCCTGTTCAGGGGCGATCTGTGCCTGACATATAAAGCCATGTCCAACCCGGAATTAATGGACATGCTGCACCTCAGAAAATCCAAATCCCATCGAGCTACGTGCTCAAGAGACTTGAACCTCAGCACTGAAATAAATAGGACATGCTGGAGGGACAGATTCATAACCCAGAGGCTCCCTTCACTCTGGAATAAAATCCCAGTCCAGGTTAGGCAGAGTCCCTCATTGACTCTCTTCAAGAGGAATCTTGATGAGTGGATGGGAGATCGTAGGTTTACGGTAAAACCAAGGAATAATCCAAACCACAAACACAGAACAGGATACGCCAACTCCTTAAAAATGGTTTGCACCGAACTGTTCAGTAAAAGTTATTTATTTTACATCCAAGATAAAATGTACCACCAATACTGTGAAACACTACAGAGCAGCAACACTACAGAGCGTTTTTCGTTCCACAAATGCTAGAACTTCATCAGACAACAACCAGCATTGGTAACAGCTTATTTAAAATACATAAAAAATTGATTAATTACCATCAATTAGATCAATTATTTAAAAGAACCAATTAGGGCTTCTTAGTTACAGTCTAAGCTAGATATTCCTTTATTAAATTTCTAAGTAAGTATAAATAGGGTTAAAGTAAGTTGTACTTTCTAAAAGCAACTGTTGTTTATAACTTAAATGTCCATAAACACAGAAGTACAAAAATACAAAAATACAAAAATACTACTAACAGTTCTACCAAAAAACTATATTGGCTAAGCACTTCCTTTTGGATTTTAATTGTATCTAGTTGATCACCATGTGTATACTTCTATCTAGTATTCTAGTGTTGTTATTAAGTGCTCTCATCACAAGGACAGTCACCTATTACTTGCATAATGTTAGATTAAAGTCCTAGTCAGTTTAGAATAGTGTATGGGTACATGTATATTTTAAAACCATGTAGCTAATTTATCCCATAACTTATGGGTTACTAGTATTTTGTAAATACATTTAAGTTCCCCATGCCATTTTACTATTGTCCCTAATAGTTACCTCAAAAGGTTCTTTAATTTTAAAATGCATGCAATTGAACAGGCTTCATTAATCCCTGGCTCCTTGCATGCTGCTAGCCTTATTTGCCATGCTAGTTCTTTTTTCTCTAATTCCAATTTTAGATAAAGCTCATTAACAAATTTATTTGCTTCCCTGTATTTGGCGATACCATCAATAGCCATGAATGTGAAGGAATGCCCAGTGTTGATATTACAATGTCTAGCTAATGCATTCACGTCTTTTTTCTTTTTTGCAATTGCATAGACATGTTCGTAAATTCTGTCCTTCAGACGTCTGTCCGTTTTTCCTATATAAAATGACGGACATTGTTTGCATTGAGCTAAATAAACCACTCCCTTAGACATGCATGAAAAAGATTCCCTCACATCATACCTCACTGACCTAATGGTGAATGAATTTGATGTATCTAATACTTTACAATACTTACAAGCACCACATTTCTTTGTCCCTCTATTAACATTCTCTTTTGTGTTATGTGATTTTGTTTCAAGCAGTTGCTTCAAATTTGTACCCCTTTTATACGTTATTACTGGGTCGAAGTTTAGAATACTGGAGATGTTTTTGTCTATTGACAAATAACTCCAGTACTTCCTCACTATCTTTCCTATAGTTTGTGCTTCTGGACAATATGTGAAAGTAAATGCTATTCTGAAAGTATTTATGTTGTTAGTTTCCTTGGTTAGATCAGTATGTTGGTAGCTAATATTTAAATTAGTCTGTGCACTTACTGTTACAATGTCTATGTCCGTGTTCAATCCCCTATCCAAATTATTCATCCGTAACTTCAATAATGGGTTGTAAACACCTTTTTTCCTTTTCTCCTTGACTTCTTGAAAAATATTGTTTAAAAATGTTTCAGGATAATCTCGCCTTTTGAACATGTAATATAATAAATTACATTCCTCTTCAAATTCTTCCTGCAAAGTACACATTCTTGCAGCCCTCACAAGCTGGCCTTTGACCACTGCCTTTTTCTGGTGAATGGGGTGCATACTAGTAAAATGCAGAAAGTTATTTGAATAGGTCACCTTCCTAAATATTTTGGATATATATGAAGACCTATACTTCCTTAAGTCCACGTCTAAAAAGTTAGTCTTGTTTACCTGGAAGTTAAAGGTAAAGGCTAGAAATGTAGAAGTTGTATTTAAAAACTCCACAAATTGTTCAGCTTCTTTTTTGTTTCCTTTAAATAGAATGAGGATGTCGTCAAGGAACCTCCTGTACAATTGTATTTGTTTAAGCCATTCACTCTTAAAAATGTGATTTGTTTCCCAATGGGCTAAGACCAAGTTTGCAAAACTTGACCCCACAGGTGAACCCATAGCCACTCCAATTTTCTGAACAAATAGTCTATCTTCAAAAGTCACAAAGTTATTTTTTAAAATAACATCCAGGAGCTGTTCTATCAATAAAACTTCATTGGTGTTTGCACCCTTTGACCTAATATGATCCACTACCCATTCGATACCTAGTTCGTGAGGTATGCAAGAGTAAAGGTTTACGATGTCTACTGTTAGAAAATTTGCGCTTTCGTCAAATTCTACCATTTCAAGTTGTTGGAGTAGTACCCACGAATCTTTTAAAATTTGGGCTTCCAAATTAACATATTTCTTCAAAAGGTTGTCTACTAACTTAGCACAAGAATATGTTATGGACTGCCTTGCATCTACTAAGGCCCTAAATGGTGGGTTGGTCATGCTCTTGTGCAACTTTGGAATTCCAAAAATCTTTGGGATTTTTGGTGCTAGCATTGACAAATAAGTGTGTTGCTCCAGGGTGATGAGGCCATCCGTAAATAAGTCACTAATAACCATCCTAATTCTGCTATATGCTTGATTCAACTCATTTCTACTCACGGGGGCATAGGTGTCACTCTCTAAAAGCTTGAACATTGTGTTAGAATAGTCTTCTTTGTGAAACACCACTAAGCCCCCTCCCTTATCGGGCTTCATAAATCTAAGTGACAAGTTCCTTAACAGTTTTAATAAAGATTTCTCTTCCATGGACAGGTTAGGTAAATTTTTGTTAGTGTATTTAACATATCCCTGAATTCATTTTCACATAGGAATTCAAACATGTTTAAGGTACCATTCTGTGGTGGGTTGAAGGTACTAGCTATTCTTAAACTGTTTTCAATTGCAGAGTTCTTTCCAAACAGTATAGTCAGATTTAATTTACGTAGAAATAGTTTAAAATCAATTAATAACTCTACAATATTGCACTTTTTAGAGGGGACAAAGGTCAGTCCTTTTGCAAATAAGTCAATCAAAACTTGGTCAATTTTACACTCAGTAAAGTTATACACAGAAAAATCATCACCACTGTTTTTCAAAACTTCGTGTAATTTAACTTTGTTTAATTGTAATTGTTGGTGTTGCTCCGAGTATTGTATCGACGACTCGCCCCCTGTCCCCGTTTCAATGACCAGTTGCCCCCCCTCCCCCGTTGAAAGTTTTTTTGTTGTTGTTGTGGTGCTTGGTTATGGTTACTGTTATTGTCAAAGTACATTTGGTTTGGTGTTTCAAAGTTGAAATCCCCTTCTATAAAGTCACTCTCATTTGAACAGCCATGGCTTTCTGGTTCTATTTCTGTTTCTAAATTATTAGGGGCTATTCTATTAAAATTCTGGCCTCCTTGGTTTCTCACTGCCATTGAGTTGCCAGGATGATTCTTTCTATTGACCTTTTCCTGAGGCAGTACAGGCTTTGGATAAGCTACCCCGTCTTGATAAGCTTTTAAGTCTCTTTGTAATTTCCTGATTTTGTTAGCCTTCAATTTCACCATTTGTTGAGAAATACTAGCCAGGATTCTGTCATACTCAAATTCGTTCTTATGAAAGTCAATATCTACTTTTACATCCTGCTCCAAGTCTGCAGCCTCTTTCGTTACTTTTTCTAAGTCAAGTTGGTAATGCTTAGCCATGCATTGCATGACCTCTAAGCCATGTCTGTTATACAAGTCCGTTAACTCTTTGTAAAAATCAGAGTCATGTACTAACCCCGAAGGGTATGAAAAATGTCTCAGTCCCTTAGGAACGATCTTCTCCTTGAGACATTTCTTGAAATTATTTACTTCTAGTTGTAATTTCTTGGTTTTAAACAATTTGGAGTCAAAGAGTTTTAATTTATCACCAAGCGAATACTCGTTCACATTATTATCTAAGTGCATTGCCCCATCACTTGCCTGTATTTCATCCATATCTAGTTCAAGATTGAGCCATGTTCCGACGTTAAACCTTGCACCCGGTAACTATTCCGAACCACTCCTGCTTCCTCTACTCCTGTTAGTATCGGCACACTGGTTACGTTGAGATAGTACTCCCATGGTTCCTTCGTTGTTTTGCTGCAAACCCGGCGTTGTTTTACCGGTACTGGTTGTTGCACTATTTGGGTCTCCGCTGGAGCTAGGAACATTGTCGATCCTCTCTGATAAGCGGTCGATCCTTTTATTTATGAGCTCAAGCAACTGGATGAGGTTCCCTTGCGATAACTCGTCTCCTTCCAGATTCGTATCCATTCTCTCGTAGTTGGCCTCCAACACAGAACTACGGTAAAACCAAGGAATAATCCAAACCACAAACACAGAACAGGATACGCCAACTCCTTAAAAATGGTTTGCACCGAACTGTTCAGTAAAAGTTATTTATTTTACATCCAAGATAAAATGTACCACCAATACTGTGCAACACTACAGAGCAGCAACACTACAGAGCGTTTTTCGTTCCACAAATGCTAGAACTTCATCAGACAACAACCAGCATTGGTAACAGCTTATTTAAAATACATAAAAAATTGATTAATTACCATCAATTAGATCAATTATTTAAAAGAACCAATTAGGGCTTCTTAGTTACAGTCTAAGTTAGATATTCCTTTATTAAATTTCTAAGTAAGTATAAATAGGGTTAAAGTAAGGTGTACTTTCTAAAAGCAACTGTTGTTTATAATTTAAATGTCCATAAACACAGAAGTACAAAAATACAAAAATACAAAAATACTACTAACAGTTCTACCAAAAAACTATATTGGCTAAGCACTTCCTTTTGGATTTTAATTGTATCTAGTTGATCACCATGTGTATACTTCTATCTAGTATTCTAGTGTTGTTATTAAGTGTTCTCATCACAAGGACAGTCACCTATTACTTGCATAATGTTAGATTAAAGTCCTAGTCAGTTTAGAATAGTGTATGGGTACATGTATATTTTAAAACCATGTAGCTAATTTATCCCATAACTTATGGGTTACTAGTATTTTGTAAATACATTTAAGTTCCCCATGCCATTTTACTATTGTCCCTAATAGTTACCTCAAAAGGTTCTTTAATTTTAAAATGCATGCAATTGAACAGGCTTCATTAATTCCTGGCTCCTTGCATGCTGCTAGCCTTATTTGCCATGCTAGTTCTTTTTTCTCTAATTCCAATTTTAGATAAAGCTCATTAACAAATTTATTTGCTTCCCTGTTTTTGGCGATACCATCAATAGCCATGAATGTGAAGGAATGCCCAGTGTTGATATTACAATGTCTAGCTAATGCATTCACGTCTTTTTTCTTTTTTGCAATTGCATAGACATGTTCGTAAATTCTGTCCTTCAGACGTCTGTCCGTTTTTCCTATATAAAATGACGGACATTGTATGCATTGAGCTAAATAAACCACTCCCTTAGATATGCATGAAAAAGATTCCCTCACATCATACCTCACTGACCTAATGGTGAATGAATTTGATGTATCTAATACTTTACAATACTTACAAGCACCACATTTCTTTGTCCCTCTATTAACATTTTCTTTTGTGTTATGTGATTTTGTTTCAAGCAGTTGCTTCAAATTTGTACCCCTTTTATACGTTATTACTGGGTCGAAGTTTAGAATACTGGAGATGTTTTTGTCTATTGACAAATAACTCCAGTACTTCCTCACTATCTTTCCTATAGTTTGTGCTTCTGGACAATATGTGAAAGTAAATGCTATTCTGAAAGTATTTATGTTGTTAGTTCCCTTGGTTAGATCAGTATGTTGGTAGCTAATATTTAAATTAGTCTGTGCACTTGCTGTTACAATGTCTATGTCCGTGTTCAATCCCCTATCCAAATTATTCATCCGTAACTTCAATAATGGGTTGTAAACACCTTTTTTCCTTTTCTCCTTGACTTCTTGAAAAATATTGTTTAAAAATGTTTCAGGATAATCTTGCCTTTTGAACATGTAATATAATAAATTACATTCCTCTTCAAATTCTTCCTGCAAAGTACACATTCTTGCAGCCCTCACAAGCTGGCCTTTGACCACTGCCTTTTTCTGGTGAATGGGGTGCATACTAGTAAAATGCAGAAAGTTATTTGAATAGGTCACCTTCCTAAATATTTTGGATATATATGAAGACCTATACTTCCTTAAGTCCACGTCTAAAAAGTTAGTCTTGTTTACCTGGAAGTTAAAGGTAAAGGCTAGAAATGTAGAAGTTGTATTTAAAAACTCCACAAATTGTTCAGCTTCTTTTTTGTTTCCTTTAAATAGAATGAGGATGTCGTCAAGGAACCTCCTGTACAATTGTATTTGTTTAAGCCATTCACTCTTAAAAATGTGATTTGTTTCCCAATGGGCTAAGACCAAGTTTGCAAAACTTGACCCCACAGGTGAACCCATAGCCACTCCAATTTTCTGAACAAATAGTCTATCTTCAAAAGTCACAAAGTTATTTTTTAAAATAACATCCAGGAGCTGTTCTATCAATAAAACTTCATTGGTGTTTGCACCCTTTGACCTAATATGATCCACTACCCATTCGATACCTAGTTCGTGAGGTATGCAAGAGTAAAGGTTTACGATGTCTACTGTTAGAAAATTTGTGCTTTCGTCAAATTCTACCGTTTCAAGTTGTTGGAGTAGTACCCACGAATCTTTTAAAATTTGGGCTTCCAAATTAACATATTTCTTCAAAAGGTTGTCTACTAACTTAGCACAAGAATATGTTATGGACTGCCTTGCATCTACTAAGGCCCTAAATGGTGGGTTGGTCATGCTCTTGTGCAACTTTGTCCCCTCTAAAAAGTGCAATATTGTAGAGTTATTAATTGATTTTAAACTATTTCTACGTAAATTAAATCTGACTATACTGTTTGGAAAGAACTCTGCAATTGAAAACAGTTTAAGAATAGCTAGTACCTTCAACCCACCACAGAATGGTACCTTAAACATGTTTGAATTCCTATGTGAAAATGAATTCAGGGATATGTTAAAATACACTAACAAAAATTTACCTAACCTGTCCATGGAAGAGAAATCTTTATTAGAACTGTTAAGGAACTTGTCACTTAGATTTATGAAGCCCGATAAGGGAGGGGGCTTAGTGGTGTTTCACAAAGAAGACTATTCTAACACAATGTTCAAGCTTTTAGAGAGTGACACCTATGCTCCTGTGAGTAGAAATGAGTTGAATCAAGCATATAGCAGAATTAGGATGGTTATTAGTGACTTATTTACGGATGGCCTCATCACCCTGGAGCAACACACTTATTTGTCAATGCTAGCACCAAAAATCCCAAAGATTTTTGGAATTCCAAAGTTGCACAAGAGCATGACCAACCCACCATTTAGGGCCTTAGTAGATGCAAGGCAGTCCATAACATATTCTTGTGCTAAGTTAGTAGACAACCTTTTGAAGAAATATGTTAATTTGGAAGCCCAAATTTTAAAAGATTTGTGGGTACTACTCCAACAACTTGAAACGGTAGAATTTGACGAAAGCACAAATTTTCTAACAGTAGACATCGTAAACCTTTACTCTTGCATACCTCACGAACTAGGTATCGAATGGGTAGTGGATCATATTAGGTCAAAGGGTGCAAACACCAATGAAGTTTTATTGATAGAACAGCTCCTGGATGTTATTTTAAAAAATAACTTTGTGACTTTTGAAGATAGACTATTTGTTCAGAAAATTGGAGTGGCTATGGGTTCACCTGTGGGGTCAAGTTTTGCAAACTTGGTCTTAGCCCATTGGGAAACAAATCACATTTTAAGAGTGAATGGCTTAAACAAATACAATTGTACAGGAGGTTCCTTGACGACATCCTCATTCTATTTAAAGGAAACAAAAAAGAAGCTGAACAATTTGTGGAGTTTTTAAATACAACTTCTACATTTCTAGCCTTTACCTTTAACTTCCAGGTAAACAAGACTAACTTTTTAGATGTGGACTTAAGGAAGTATAGGTCTTCATATATATCCAAAATATTTAGGAAGGTGACCTATTCAAATAACTTTCTGCATTTTACTAGTATGCACCCCATTCACCAGAAAAAGGCAGTGGTCAAAGGCCAGCTTGTGAGGGCTGCAAGAATGTGTACTTTGCAGGAAGAATTTGAAGAGGAATGTAATTTATTATATTACATGTTCAAAAGGCGAGATTATCCTGAAACATTTTTAAACAATATTTTTCAAGAAGTCAAGGAGAAAAGGAAAAAAGGTGTTTACAACCCATTATTGAAGTTACGGATGAATAATTTGGATAGGGGATTGAACACGGACATAGACATTGTAACAGCAAGTGCACAGACTAATTTAAATATTAGCTACCAACATACTGATCTAACCAAGGAAACTAACAACATAAATACTTTCAGAATAGCATTTACTTTCACATATTGTCCAGAAGCACAAACTATAGGAAAGATAGTGAGGAAGTACTGGAGTTATTTGTCAATAGACAAAAACATCTCCAGTATTCTAAACTTCGACCCAGTAATAACGTATAAAAGGGGTACAAATTTGAAGCAACTGCTTGAAACAAAATCACATAACACAAAAGAGAATGTTAATAGAGGGACAAAGAAATGTGGTGCTTGTAAGTATTGTAAAGTATTAGATACATCAAATTCATTCACCATTAGGTCAGTGAGGTATGATGTGAGGGAATCTTTTTCATGCATGTCTAAGGGAGTGGTTTATTTAGCTCAATGCAAACAATGTCCGTCATTTTATATAGGAAAAACGGACAGACGTCTGAAGGACAGAATTTACTTAACATGTCTATGCAATTGCAAAAAAGAAAAAAGACGTGAATGCATTAGCTAGACATTGTAATATCAACACTGGGCATTCCTTCACATTCATGGCTATTGATGGTATCGCCAAATACAGGGAAGCAAATAAATTTGTTAATGAGCTTTATCTAAAATTGGAATTAGAGAAAAAAGAACTAGCATGGCAAATAAGGCTAGCAGCATGCAAGGAGCCAGGAATTAATGAAGCCTGTTCAATTGCATGCATTTTAAAATTAAAGAACCTTTTGAGGTAACTATTAGGGACAATAGTAAAATGGCATGGGGAACTTAAATGTATTTACAAAATACTAGTAACCCATAAGTTATGGGATAAATTAGCTACATGGTTTTAAAATATACATGTACCCATACACTATTCTAAACTGACTAGGACTTTAATCTAACATTATGCAAGTAATAGGTGACTGTCCTTGTGATGAGAACACTTAATAACAACACTAGAATACTAGATAGAAGTATACACATGGTGATCAACTAGATACAATTAAAATCCAAATGGAAGTGCTTAGCCAATATAGTTTTTTGGTAGAACTGTTAGTAGTATTTTTGTATTTTTGTATTTTTGTACTTCTGTGTTTATGGACATTTAAGTTATAAACAACAGTTGCTTTTAGAAAGTACACCTTACTTTAACCCTATTTATACTTACTTAGAAATTTAATAAAGGAATATCTAACTTAGACTGTAACTAAGAAGCCCTAATTGGTTCTTTTAAATAATTGATCTAATTGATGGTAATTAATCAATTTTTTATGTATTTTAAATAAGCTGTTACCAATGCTGGTTGTTGTCTGATGAAGTTCTAGCATTTGTGGAACGAAAAACGCTCTGTAGTGTTGCTGCTCTGTAGTGTTTCACAGTATTGGTGGTACATTTTATCTTGGATGTAAAATAAATAACTTTTACTGAACAGTTCGGTGCAAACCATTTTTAAGGAGTTGGCGTATCCTGTTCTGAGATCGTAGGTTTACCCCTGGTATCACTTCTGTGTCACTGTTAGACAGAGGCACAGTATACTAACCTCAAAAAAGGGCATAGCAAAATAAATTTAAAATGGGTGGTGAAAGCCAAACACATTCTGGCTAGGTTATAAATGCCCTAGGGCAGATAGCCTAGTATGAACCTATGAACCTAAGTAATCCTTTCCTTATACCTAATGTGGTATCTGAGTTTACTTTAAGCCAAACTATCCATCTCGCCATTTTCTTTCCTGAACATAAAAATGAGGGAGAAAGGATACACCATGTCCATAGTCAACTCAGCTACTATTTTGACAGAATTAAATCTTTCAAATCTTTGGTCATTTCTTATGTAGGCAAGAAGAAGGGAATATCTGTGTCAAAACAGAATCATTCCAAGTGGTGGTCTCAGGCTATCACCTTCTCTTATACTTAGTACAACAAAACTATTACAGGCAGGGCCGTAGCCCAGTTTACCAGGGCAGTGGGAACACCTGTGGATGGATTTTAGATGTATTATGTTTACAAAGTATTACAAGCTTAATTCCTTTTCTGAGTCTAAATCAGGCTTTGCTAGCACCATTCTCCAGGGGCTTCTGGACCCTTCCTCTTCCACCTTCCAAATATAGAAAGATTGGGTAATCTATCCATACAGCTTAGGCTAGTACAGCAGTGATCAATATGAAGAGCATACTACAGTTGTGTAAGTAAACTTAACATAACAGTAAATGTTTGAATTATCAATGGTGCAGTAGCTGCTCCCTCCTTCCATCCTCATTGTGTTTTTTTGGTGTTTGTTGTTATACATGGGTGTGAATATTTACTTTTTTGTTGTTTGCAGCATTGCCCTTTCAGGGATCAGACACATTTTCTTTTTTGGCATGAAAACTCTGAAGGGATTGGCTGGCACCCAAACCTGTCTTTTTAGTCAGGTCAGCTCAAGCTGACTAATGGTTTGGGTGAGTGGAAGGTGCCCTGAAGGACTGAACGCTGGCTATCAGGATATAACTCATATAGCTAAAGCTACTGCAGCATTGATCATTTGATCATCCACTGTTATGGCAAGTTTGCTTACACTAAATACGTGCACAAAGGACTTTAATTTCTGTCATCCAATTAATACTGGAGCAGCGGGGTCTTATCCCAATGCATTCTTCACCTATAGAATAAAAGAACAATGCATATTAAACAGAGTAGTACCCTAGCTACATTTAAGATTAGTGGACATTCACAAATACTTGGCTCCCTGTTGAAACTTCAGCACTCAAAATGCAGAGTGCCAAAAGCAGAAGAAGAAAAAAGACTGAAAACCCAGGGAAAGAGCGAATCTCGAAAATCATTCTTCTCCTTCAAACTTGGAACCACTTCAGGCATAAAAGAATAATTAGTTCTCAAATAAACCTTTACCCTATGGACAATAAGACAGTGTTGACTTACCACAGTTGACTTACCATAAGTGCTTCAGCTCAGATATCCTTTTTTGCAGATGTCAGAACAATCATTAAAACAGTTTACCATAAAAACAAAAATCCACAAACAGGAGCGAAATGGATTTTTGTTTTATTACATTTGTTTTGGATACAGGAGCGTTGATCTCCCTACAGGTGCTTTGTATTTCGTTTTCTAAAACAGTTTACCATGTTAAGAACCTCAAGTCAGCCAGATTAGCTGGTTGAAATGGAGCAAATGTTAATGTCTCTAACAAACAAATTAAGATTCCAAAGGAGGGGCAGTGTTTTTTTCTTGGAGGCAACTTATGCAATAACCCCTTTCAAAGCTATTTGACATGGGAATGCCAGGAATGAAGAAGATCAATGGGCAGACATGCAGAAATGGCCAATAAATTAACATGGACAGAGGAGTAAGAAAGACAATAAGATAGTAACTAATATTGTAAAACCAGAGAACAACTAGCCCTGGATGGGTGCTGTTTATGTTGCTGGCACCAACTAGAAAACCTTTTCCATTTGCTAATATATGATTTTCTAGTAACAGGTTTTCTTCTCCCCATTAGTACCTGCTGCACATCCTCAATCCAGGCAGAACATTGAAATTGATCGAGGTCGGGATGTATCAACCACCCATGATCTTATTTGAGTAGATCCATTTTTTGAGGAAGCTTGTGGTAATTACCCCTAACCATTTCCAAAAGAAATGAGAATAACTGTTGCCTAGACCAGAAGGGAGTTACCACAATGATCTTGGGGGACTTCTTCTGAATATTTAGAAGTACACAGGATATCACTGTAAAGGGTGGAAAAGCATACAGGAACATTCCTGCCCAAGGAAAGGAAGAGGCAACCATATTCGAGACATTCTTGTATGGAGTCCTAGAGCAAAATGTCTCC
The DNA here is from genome assembly GCF_019279795.1 of Protopterus annectens. NCBI lineage: Eukaryota > Metazoa > Chordata > Ceratodontiformes > Protopteridae > Protopterus > Protopterus annectens. Next base: position 956,599,738 of record NC_056734.1, on the reverse strand, counting down.
AGCTAATTATTCAGAGAAGAGGCAAATAGGTCTACTTTAGAATCTCCCCACAGATGGATCAAATCTTGAAGAACCCCCATCTAGTTTTCATTTCTGAGGGTCTGCCCTTGTCCAGCACAGCCCATCTGAGACACAGTTTTGCTCTGACAGTTTGTAGGATGCCTTGAGATTGTGCTGTGAAGCTCTATCCCAAACTAACATGGTTATTCAGCAAAGGGGGTACAACCTGGTTCCTCCTTGCATGTTGATGTACCACATGACTGTAGTATTGTCTGTAACAACTTGGAGAGGTCCGGTGGACCAAAGATGATTCAGAGATTTGAGTGCCTTGATCAGGGCAAGCATCTCTTTTATAATTATGCGATAACATCTGTCTTTGGTGTCCCACACACCTTGCACTTTTATCCCTCTTGAAGCTGCTCTCCAAGTAACGTCTGAGACATTGTGTGGTGACTGACTCCTGCAGAGACTTTTATCCCTCTTGAAGCTGCTCTCCAAGTAATGTCTGCAACATCTGTGGTGACTGACTCCTGCAGAGACTTTTATCCCTCTTGAAACTGCTCTCCAAGTAATGTCTGAGACAATGTGTGGTGACTGACTCCTGCAGAGAAAGGATGGAGAGGGGGAGACAAGCGTTTAGGGATTTTTGCTGTCTCCATCAAGTGATTTATCTTCTGACAAAATGCCAGCACTTGTATTTGAAAAAGATAAATGTTGTTGGTGCTGGAACTAAGATATTTTAGATACCGCTGTATATTTTATCACGTGGAGTGTTACCAGTGGTACCTTGAGAATCATAGATGCCATGATACCCAAACTCCTAGGTATTCCCTCATAGTGACCAAAGTTTGAGTGGAAAATCTTAGAAACAGATCCAGATATAGGTCATTTTTTTTTCCTGAGGAAGAAAAGTTCTTTGAACTGAGGTGTCCCGCTGACACCCCAAGAACACAATCCTGTGTGAAGGGGTTAAACAAGACTTTTGAATGTTCTCTTGGAATTCCAGCTTGAGTAAAAAAATCTCTCACCCAAGTAAGAGATTCCAGACATTTTGAAAAAAACTCTGCAAGGATAAGCAAGTCCTCTTAATATGAAAAAAGGTGGATACCCTGCAGCCTGCAATAAGTAAATAACTGGAGCTAGACACTTTGTGAGCACTGTTGGTGCAGTGAATACTCCAGAAGGTAAGGCAGAAAACTGATAATGTGATCCAGGCACACAAAACCTTAAGAAATACCTGAAGTTTGGATGAAGAAGGATGTGATGATAATCATCATTAAAATCTAGTGTTATCAGGAAACTTTAAAGGGGAAAAAGAGATTGTAAAGTGACAACATGTTGAACTTGGACACTATGACAAACAGGTTTAGAAAGAGAGATGCAGAACTGGTCTCCAAGAATTTTATTTCTTTAGCACCAAAAACATCCTTAAATAAAAACCCTTACCAACTGGTTCTATTACTCCATGGGACAGGCCATGTTGAAAGCAGGGGGGAAAAGAGTCTGGTCTGCTGCATGATGAATTACCCCTAATAAGGTTGAATTTCTTCCCACTGCCATCTGTAACCTTGACGAATAATCTGCATAACTCATTTGTCTGAAATTATCTGTTGCTAAAGACAAAAGTGGTGAATTAGCCTTTCTGGAAGGGAAAACGGACTTCCAGGGTGGGAAGGGGGTAAGATGGGCCCTTAATTATTCTGACTTGTTGGATTGTCCTTGGTTTTGTTGAGTTCCTGAATTTTTTTGCAACACACTCACAATTTCTTCTTAAATGTCCATTTGCCAGCATTTTGTTTTTTTTGCCAAAATTGGATGAGGGGCTAGGGAATCTCTTAGAAATTTTGGAAAGGGAGAGCCAAAAAATCCCTGTATCCACTTATACCTTTTTGATAACAACTGCAGCAGAGCAACCAAAAGCTAAATCTCTAGCCAAAGGAGAATTTAATATCTCATTTTCACATCATCTGGTAGATTCTCCACCTGGCACTGTAAACATTGGCTCTAGATGATTGTCATTGTTGAAGTGACACCCTGACCCCATGGTTAAAAATGGGAAAAAGGGTTGTGGATGGATGGATTGACAGTAGGTCCTGAGAATGCAACCAGATAAACCTGAAAGCAGTAGCAGTGGCCATAGCCCTGGAAGGAGTATCCTACACACACTGTAGGCAATGAGTAGTGATGGAAGAAACAAAATTATTTAAAGCAGAGTTTTCATCATTAGAAGAAACTGCAGGCAAAACACTCCTCATAATTTTACAATTAATCAGAATAAACTTTAACATATGAACCTGACAATTCAAAATTTTGAAAATCAACACTACAGAAGCATAACATGCATTTTTTATATCAGTAATCTTCCAGTCCTTGTCAGAAGGACTAGGATTGGAATTAATCAAATGTTTAGCAGCTGCATGATTACCTAAAGCTATAGTTGCTGGGTCAGATTTGGAAAGTCTGTATAAAAACTTAAACAAGCGTGGAACTCTATACATTTTAGCTGCATTTTTAGGGGCAGTAGGCTGACTATCAGGAAAATTGCAGACAGTGAAGCACGCATCCTCCAGAGCTGACAGAACTGTTGGAATAGGTATAGGTTTTGGAACTTCCCTCTGTAACACCTCATAGTATTTTCTGGGGGACTGAGTAACCTCAATGCTCTCCCACTGAAAACACTGGCACATTCTTGACAAATTATTAGAGAAAGAGAAAGCCTCACAGGGAGAATCAGAAATTGAGCTCCTGTTGAGTCTGAATCTAAAAACTGAGGAGAAAACCTTGTATCTGTCCCTTCATATTCCTGTCCAGATTCAGAATCTTGAATCTCTTCACAGAAGTGTTTTTTGTCTTTCTTTTTACCAGAAACCACTGTATAAGAAGGATCAATAGCCTGAATTAAACCCTGAGCCAGACACAATAAACTTCTCCAGTCTAAGGAAATTTGAGGAGGAATGGATTCATGTTTAATTTTCTGTTTCTTTTTGACTGAAAAGAATGAGGTGAACAGTGTTATTAAAGGCAGTAGCAGTTTCCCCAGGGATGGGCACAACATTATGACTAAAAGGGGAAGCCTTGCTTGTTCCCTGTTCCTTCTCTCAGAACCAACATGAGAGACTATTCCTTGCCCACTGATGGGATCCCAACAGCCACAGAGATCATAGTTAATGCTGAGTCTATAGTAGCTGTAGGTGCTACATCAGAGAGATCCAGGATAAACGATTATGGCTACAGCAAATTCACCCACCTGCAGTTGAGGCAAATTGCTAGACTACTGTGGTGGTAAAGGCTGTTTACTTAACTTTTTTTTTTTTTTTATGGCTGTAAGAAGGACTGACCATGGGACTGGTAGTTTGTTCCATGGTAAAGCTTAAAATGGTGCCTCTTTCTCATGGAAATCAAGCAGCAAAAGTCAATAAAATTTAAAGTCTTAAAACAACCTTGACAGACCTGAAAAGTAAAAAAAAAAAAAAACATTTTCTCCTTAGAAAAAAATATTTTTAATTACTTTAACCAACTTTTAAACTAAAAGGAAAAAGTGGCACTCCCATTTTAAAGTACAGTCTCATGACAGTCCATGAAAACATGCACTCCTGTATTAAAAATAACATTCCTAAGCATGAAAGTAAAATAAATCAACATTTATTTATAATGTGGAAGGTTTTTCCCCAAAGGGAACATTTAACTGCCTGGTATAAGAGCAGCACAAGACAACTGTCAATCCATGAAAGCCTGCAGAAGAGCATTCTCTTCAATGGCAGGAAAGCTCTGGTGTCACTTAGTCACTTTGGTTCAAGTTGACTAATGGTTTGGGTATGTGGAAGGTACCCTAAAGGTTTGAAAGCTGACCAGCTGTTATATTTTTGGTAGGATATAACCTATATAGCTAAGGTTATTGCAGCAGTGGTTAATTTAATGAACATCCATTGATTCTACAATGGCATACTAGGTTAAGGAGGATTGGGCCCTTCATACTACAAAAGACCAAACATAGATCACCAAAGAAGAGTCTACATTAAACCAAATACAGACAGAGGGTGGTTAATTGGTCTTGTCTAACAACGGCACTTGTGGCCTGTGACTTTTTTTTGGTTAGGAACTTGTGAGTCTCTCTACAGTTTAATAATATGTTTTGATAAATACATTATATTCAAAAACAGGAAAGATAAGAAATGAGTATAGTGGAATCAAGACTTTTCTGGTTCTAGATAAGATTCCCTTGAGAATTTGATGGACCACATAGAAAGACTGTCGAACTGCAGTGGAAATGTAATGATCAAAGGATACAGAAACATCTACAAGAGTGCCAAGGCCTCCACTACCTTTTCAAGACGTGCATTATCTATGTAGTGCAATGAAAAATTATTTATTTTACCAAAGTGGACTATGCATTTTTTGGAATTTTTTTTAAGATTATTGTCCTTGCACCAGTTACCTGCATAATCCAGCCCATCCTGAGAATGCCTTCATGACAATGGATGCACAAATACAAGCCCCTAGTTTGCAGTTATAATTACAATGGCACACTCCCTAAGCTACCAAAAAAGACTAAATGCACTTTCATCATAATCTACCACATACAAGGCAGCTGTATGGTCATCTCTGCATAGCCTTCTCTTCTGTGAAATATCCTACCTATGGAAATCTGGTGGCACTATGAAAACTTGACCCAAAGACTTTCATTTTCATCTGCATATAAGTAGTAAATGCTGGCATGATAGATAGTTCGACCAAGATATCTCATATGCATGGAACAGACTCCCTTTGCACATTAAACAAAGCAAAAATGGTTCTCATCCAGGAAAAAAGAGGTCATCGTTCCCCTCTACTCGACACTCATTACACCCACTATAGAGTACAACTCCCCTTTTGGAATGTACCTCACAAGACATATGCAGCAGCTGGAAAGGCCACAAAAGTACCTCACAAAGAGGATTACTGGACTCAAACAAATGCCCTACACTGATCGCCTCAAAAAACTCCAGTTTTACTCCGTAGCATATCTCCTACTCAGAGGTGATCTCTGCCTAACATATAAAGCTATGTCAAACCCAGAGCTGTTGGACATGCTACACCTAAAGAAATCCCAATCCCTCTGAGCTACATGCTCTAAGGACCTAAACCTTGTCACCACAATAAACAGGACATGCTGGAGGGATAGATTCCTATCCCAGAGACTTCCCATACGCTGGAACAGGCTACCCATCTATGTCAAGCAAAGTTCTTCATTAGCACTCTTCAAGAAAAATCTTGATGAGTGGATGGGAAATAGGAAATACACCCCGGGGATCACTTCTGTGTCTCTGCTCGACAGTGGCACAGGAAAATAACTTTCTTGGGTAGCGTAAGCCAGGGAACCTTGTTGGCTAGGTTTACGTAGGCCCTTGGGCCAATAGCCGAGTACCTACCTATGAACCTATGAACACAATAGCCATCTTTAAAGCCAGATTTGACAACTCCCCTAGATACATGTACAACTCCTACTAGTCTCCTTCAGTGACCACTGTCTATTCTTTACTAAATGGTCCCTTAATGATTTTTTTAATTTTTATTTATCCTTTGTTAATCAGATTAGACACAATAGGTAAGCAGCTATTTTCAGGGGAGACTCAAGGTGATATTATACTACTAGGGGAATTTCCTGTACATTTTTCAGTAGGCGATATGGAATCTTCTACATCCAACAGAGCTATCCTCAACTCAAACAGATAAGGCCTTAGTTCAACTTCTTATTGAATGATGACACACTCAAGAGTGCAGTCTTGCCTTCCTTATGTTACACTGCTATGTCAGTAATCCATCTATCTGGTATGGGAATAGAACCCACAGCCTTCTGTATCAAAAGTGAATATGCTACCTGTTGGGCTGCTAACACTGCTAAAAAGAAGGAAAATCCTTCCATATATCATTCAAACAGGAGCCACCACAGCCAACTCTGCCAACAACTTTCTTAATGAACTGAGTTGCATTGATTGGCCCCGTCTATAAACATGTACTGACTTAATTAATGCTCTTTCTACATCCTATAATATTCCCAGACCCATACAATTTAGTCTATACACCATTATAAAAGTCAGAAAAATGTGGCATGCTAATTCCTTGGATAAGATACAAAATTTTACATGTTATGATACATTGTGATATATTGTTGTCCTGCTGGAATGCTGACCCTCTAACCTTCAGAGATATAAAACATTATTGACTGAGAAAAGAAATCACACTACAACCAACCCCGCCAAAGTAGAGTATTACAGAACAATACAACCCTAAGAAATTCTGGAAAATACTGGTCTCTCGGTGTCTTACTTAAAACCATTTCTAATCTTGACTTATGTCTCTCTTTCATCTCAGAACTAAAAAAATATTATAAGCAATCTTGCTTGTGCAACTAATTCTCTATTTTACAATCCCTTCATCTGATCCTCCCTTCTCCCACATAAGAAAATCAAATACTCCGGTTCATTTAAAGACATTCCCTGGCCTTGTATTGAAAAAATCTTCAACACTTCTATACCCACTTCTCCAAATATTATTAGACCAGGAAGTGAACTACTCAGTGAGTCTCTTTCATTTATATTCAAGCTTTCCATCACTACAGGCGCCCTACATTGTTGTTTTAAACATGTCTTCGTCCTACCATTTGCTTTGCTAACATAGACACTCCTGTATCAGTTAATGACTACCAGCCCATTTCCAACTTTTGTCCTCTCAACAAATGTCTTGAAAAAATCATCACAAAATTCTAGAATACATCTCAAAATATGACATTCTTGACTATCGGCAGCATGGTATTTAGAGCAAACTACAATATCATCAAAGCCATCATCTCAATCACTGACCACATATTTTCTAAGATGGAACCAGACAAACTTGTTGATGTCATTTTCCTTGACCTTAAAAAAGCTTTTTATACTGCTAGCCATACTACCTTACTTCACAAATAAAAAGACACAGGCTTCTCATCTAGTGATGTCCAATGGTTTCAAAGCTACTTCTGTAATGAGCCTTCCCCATTTTAACAACACCTACATCACCTGATTAGTCTATAAAGGTGTACTACAAGGATCTGTTATAGTCCACTCATCTTTTCTCTTTTCATAAATGATCCTCACTGGGACCTCACTCACACTAATTGTAATTTATACACAGATGATATTGTTCTGACTAGCAGAATCAGTACTAAGCAACCAAGGCTGGGGGTCTGCAAACTGCGGCTCTGGAGCCGCATGTGGCTCTTCCACCACTCTGCAGTGGCTCTATTTCACACAAGATTCTGAAGTAGAAATTTAACCACAATCTTTCAGTAAACACATATAAATGGCTACCAGTGTTGTTTGTGTTACTCTTCACCTTACCACTTTCAATTTCAAAATACCACATGCAAGGTAACTGCCCCCTGTCCTTAACTTGGTAATTAAACCCCCTCACACTCCCTATGAAACTCACAATTCCTACAGCTGAAATGGTCATCCCACCTGCGAGAGATCCATCTATGAAATTGCTCCAATAAGGTGGAATTCACTACCTGAAAATATTACACAAATTGACAGTTTGAAGGAAAAGCCCCTTTACACCCATATAGTTAACAAAATTAAGTGCAATTCTAAAAGTAAATAAATGCAGTTCCAAAAGTATCTCTATGTTACCCTTTTTTATTTTTTTTTATTTCATTCGGTTATATACAACTAAAAAAACTGATATCCATTTAGGTCACTAGAAGTAGTTGTTTTATATATGTTATGATTTGGCTTACATGTACTTCATCTCAATTCATGTATTTGGTTATCAAACATGTATATTGCTTCTTGGTTTACAGGTAAGTACTAGGCTAGCTGCCCTTGCAGGCCACTTTAGGCCTAGCCAATTTCCCTTTAAAGGTGAAAATCAAACAATGTACATTTTGTTTGTGAGGTAAACACTTTAACCATTATGCCGACCTCAACATCAATCTGTATTTGAAATGTGTAAAACACACAATTCAGTGTATTTACCCTGTTTTTTGAAATATGTGTATTTGCCTGTACTTTGTATTTGCCTTTTGGGTCTGGGTAATGGATGAAAAACATCCTTAGATCAGGTCACCTAACTGGTTAACAAATATAGAATAAATGAATGATTAAATAAATAAATGTAATCATGTTGGCTAATATATCTCAGTTCTGCTGGATAGTTTGGACTAGGCTTTTACATCATCTTACAGCCCACTTGCCTAGCAGCTACATACATATTAACGTATGGTCTATCTGCATAGATACAATGGCAGTTGAGGTTATACAATCACATTATTAAATTAAGTAAAAACTGCAACACATTAGCAAATGGAATAAACAAATTGCTTACCCAAGATGCTGTTGCCACGGTCGGTTTTACCACCAAAGGTAAAGACATGAGAGTGATCAGCGGTGACAACAGTGAGAGTTTCTGATTCTTTGGTCAATTCTTCAGCCTTCTGGACAGCTTCATCCATCATAACAGCTTCCAACAGAGCTGCCTTTGCTCTTCCGTCATGGTGACCATGGTCAATTCTGCCCCGTAAAGTATAAAAAATAGTCAATATGAAGAGTCAAACACTGGCAAACCATCATTAAAGCCAGGGTTAAACACTGCATGTCAGCACACATCTGTCAGTTAATGCTCATATTCCTATTACTTCTAACATTATTTATTATTATTTTAAGCTTCTGTGTATGAATATCATGCTACAATTCCCACAACTCCCACAAATAGAATTATACTTGTGATTATTTTACAGAAACATGGAATCCAAAAGTTCAACATTTCTGATCAAAATCATTTACCTTTTCTATGGCGTTTATGACCCAGTCAAAAAAAGTTGGTAATACTCAAGCATATCAGTCTTCAAGTCAGTTCACTGAACAGAGCAAACAAGTATGTGATTTAAGAAAACATGAGTATTTATTACAATAAAAACACAAGCTCCTGAAGCTTTCACAATATATTTTTTTCAAGTGTTGAAAACTGCTACTAAAAGTGCATTATTTATATACAAACCAATTGTGTGACAAATTCCACTAACAGTGGATGAGACCAACTAACTTAATTGCCTTTAAATATAGCAAAACAGAACTTTTTCAATAATGATCTTAAGCTTCTTTGCTTAAAAATAGGTTTTATACAAATAATCCCATTCAAACCAGATTCTTTATCTGCCATAAAGTGGTTATCTATTTATATTCTGGACTTTTAGTCTTCTTCTCTTTCATCTCTTCCCGTTAGGGGTCGCCACAGCAGATCATCTGTTTCCATTTCTTCCTGTCCTCTGCATCTTGCTCTGTCACACCAACCACCTGCATGTCCTCTCTCATCACATCCATAAACCTTATCTTAGGCCTTCCTCTTTAGCATCTTTTTCCCAATATACCCAGTACCCCTCCTCCGCACATGTCCAAATCAACGCAATCTCACCTCTCTGACTTTGTCTCCAAGCCGTCTAACCTGAGCTGACCCTCTAATATGCTAATTCCTAATCCTGTCCATCTTTGTCACATCCAGTGCAAATCATAACATCTTTAACTCTGCCACTTCCAGCTCTGACTCCTGCCTTTTTGTCAATGCCACCGTCTCCAACCTGTACAACACAGCTGGTCTCACTACCCTCTTGTAGACCTTCCCTTTCACTCTTACTAGTACCCGTCTGTCACAAATCAGTCCTGACACTCTTCTCCACCCATTCCACCCTGCCTGAACTCTCTTCTTCACCTCTCTTTCACACTCACTACTACTCTGAACTATTGATCCCAAACTCATCCACCTTCATCACCTTCATCTACTCCCTGCATCCTCACCATTCCTCTATCCTCCCTCTTATTCACACACATATATTCTGTCTTAGTCCTGCTGACCTTCATTCCTCTCCTCTCCTCTCTAGAGCATATCTTCACCTCTCCAGGGTCTTCTCAACCTGGTCCTTACTCTCACTACAGATCACAATGTCATCTGCAAACATCATAGTCCATGGGGCCTCCTGTTTGATCTCGTCTGTCCACCTGTCCATCACCATTGTAAATAAGGAAGGGATCAGAGCTGATCCTTGATGTAATCCCACCTCCACCTTAAACGCATCTGTCACTTCCACTGCAGACTTCACTACTGTCACATGACCCTCATACATATCCTGTACCACTCTTACATACTTCTCTGCCACTCCTGCCTTCCTCATACAATACCACAACTCCTCTCTAGGCACCCTATCATATGCTTTGTCCAAGTCCACAATGCAACTCCTTCTGACCCTCTCTATATTTCTCCATCAACACATATGATCAGTACCTTTATGTTACATATGCTTATACAATGCATGTGTTGCCAATTTCCTATTTATTTCAGAAATATTGCCACACATTCTTTCTTTTAGCTTTCTATTTGTCTTACCTATTTAGAATCCTTCATATTTCTTACATAAGGCAATATATATTATATTCATAACATTTCAGTCAGCATATACATTAAGTAAAAAGGGTTTGCTGGTCAGTGGATGCTTTACTTCTTGTTTTCTATATATGTGCTTGCACTGTTTAAAGTAAAACAAAGAAACATGCCAAGCTTATTACTATATTTTTCTTACCCAAATATTCTTTCTGTTCCTTATAGCACAACTTATACGTCAGTTTATGTGTATTCTTATAAGAAAAACTTGTACTGTTAAAAGATTACTAAGGCAGTGGGCAACACAGTCTAAAGTCTCTGGCATGGTTTGTATTTAGTTAAAGAATTAAAAATGCTTTTTAGCAGATGCTAAAGTGTTACACCAGAGACACTGCTCATATCATATCATATTTTATATATCTCCTTTAATTGTGCATTGCATTCTTTTTTAATCCTTTTGTGCAGTTCTTTTATGTTATTCTGTGACTGTTTTCTTTTCTCTTATATTCAATTCTATTCAATATTTTTCTATGTTTGTTAAGCAGCAGTTGTATTCTGTGTTGGAACTTTTCTCACTGGGTCTCTACTGGAAAGGGACATTGCCTATTTATACTTTCCAGATATACATATTTGCTCTGTGCAGGTCAGGAAATATGTATGCAGTCCCACAACTGCAGATCTGTATATGTGTAGTCAATTTCGAGGAGGCCCATACCTCCTTCAGAGGAAGGAATATATAATCTTTGTATACACTGAGTTTTATATATTATTTGATAAGTGTGAAGCATTTTTTTTGTTTTTATATACATCTGATCCAAAACCTTCTTAGGCTAGTCAATTACCCCAAAAAAAACATAAGTTAGAACAGGAAAAACAAACAGATGTTTAGCTTGTGCTTTATTCACAAATGTCAAGGCAGTTTTTAATATTACTTTTAGTCTTATGAAGTATTCCTTACTGAGCTTTATTCTCATTTGTTCATGTTTTATTGTAGACCCTTCATATATTCCCAAGTATCAATGCACTCCCTCCTGTTTAAGTTCCTTCATATCACATTCTTGTCCCAGGGTGAGACTTTCTTGGTACAGCTTTCCCATTTTGAATGTCGCTTTTGCACATTTATCAAAACCATCATTCTTATACAATCTGAGAAACTTTTAAGCATTTGTAGTTGTGCTTTCAAATCCTCGTCTGATGAACTATTCAGTTTTGAGTCATTCACAAGTAGATGACAAGTCTTTAAAGAAGGTTGTTTTTGAGAGTTAAACTATAACCAGAGCCTAGTATATTAAGTACACAGCTTATTGGGTTAAGGGCACGACAAAGCAGCAACGGTGACAATTACATATATATCCCTCCTTTGAATTTTTATCCCTGGAATAATAATTTTCCCTTTGTTATGGCTCAGCTGCAGACTGGTTTGCTACTGTTTCATGGTCACTTCAATGAAATTGGTCAGTGTAAGGCTGTATTTTATTTAGCTGTAATCATTCTATTATCCATGGATGTGGGGTGTTAATATATGCTTTTTTGTAATCTATTCATGCTGTGCTTGGATTTTTATCAGTTTCCAACTGTCTGATGGCTTTGTTTAGCCAGAAATTATATTTTATTCCATATGACTTTCTCCTTTTTCACTTTTTGCTCTATTGCATAACTGAATGAATGTAAACTCTGTCTGCATCAATTCAAGTATTTAATTTGTATATTGTCATAAGGTAGCTTATTGATCTATAGTTCTTAGAATGGCTGGCAGGTTTACTCTTAAGGAGTAGTTTTTTTTTTTTTTAGTCAGGTCGGAGTGTGTTTGGGATGTCCATATAAATAATTCTTTCATAGGGATAAATCTTAGAATAACAATGTTGATACCTTTAGCCAGTATGGTGTAGTGGTACATTGCTCTGTGGTGTGGAGGGCCCTGGGTTCAAGTCCTGGCAGGGCTGATAATTTTTGACTTCAACAATTGGCTAAGTTTCTGGTGTAATTTTAAGGGTATCTAGTATCTGTCTGCTTGGGGTGACATGATTGACAGACCTTGATGTTTTTCCAGAGATGGGCTGCATCTGTCACCCCTAGGTTTCCAGATACTGGCTAAGGCTCTTGCCACCCCTATAATGCCCCTTTTAGGCGGTGTTGCAAAGACCAAATTACCACCGTAACAGCTATAAATAAATGCACTCTAAGGGTCATGCTGCTCAACGCTAGAAGTCTAAATCTCAAGATGCACTTGCTCGAAGCACTCCTCAAAATGGAGAACATTGACATTTGTGCTGTAACGGAGATCTGGTTTAAAGCAGCAGAAAGCACGCCTGTGTTACCAAGCTATAACTGATTCCACACCTTTTGGCCCCAGAAAATGGACTGAAGCTTCAAAGGCGGTGGCATCTCCATATTCATAAAGGATATGCACACCTCCAGACTAGTAGCCCAGCATAACACATCTGAGATACTTTGGGTACAACTAACAGTGGGTAAGATGGTGATTCAGGTCATAGCCTGCTATAGGTCTCCAACCATGTCTCAAGACTCTCATTCCATGTTCTTAAGCACTCTGGAAACTATTAGGGTCTTACCCAATACTGTCATACTGGATGACTTTAACTACCCCTCCATCAACTGGGAAAACTACTCATGCACCAATACACTTTCCCAACACTTCTTGGAATTCATTAATTCCAAATGCACTGGACCAGCTCATTCTTACCCATACTAGTGGAAGCAACATCCTTGACCTGGTTATTACTAACATGGGCAACCATTGCTCAACACCAATAGTCAGTTCCTCCCTGGTTAGATCCGACTGCAAACTAATTACCATGGAAATCTACATCTCACCCACACCACTAGCAAAGGTAAACATCATGAAAAGCTTCTCCAAAGCTGACTTTGGTCTCCTAAAAATAGAGGTGGCTAACTTAATGGCACCCATGCAAATGGAAAATAGGTGCATGAACACTGAATCATACACCAATGCACTGTACAAACACGTACATAAATGCATGGAACTAGCCATACCCAGCAGAACCAAGATGCTCTCCTCCAAAAAAAGGAAGCCAATCTGGTGGTCCCCTGCCATTAACAAACTCTATAACAGAAGGAAGAAATTGTTGCAGAAAAAGGTGAAGTCCCAAGACCGGAAAAACTCACTTATTAGCCTCAACAAAAAGATGAGATCCCTCATCAAAACCACTAAAGCTAGCTATGAAGGCAGGATTGCAGCAGACACTATAAACAACCACAAAGCCTTCCACAGTTATATCAAGAATCTCCATGGCAATACCCAGATTTGCTTTGAGTTACTGCAGAATGGTGCCTCTTATACTGAGCCAACAGATATTGCCAACATACTAGCCTACAGATTCAGTGCCAACTTTACCCCTCACTCCCCCCTAAAGGACCAATTGCAATACCAGAAGAATGCCAAGCACCCAGCATTACTGCAGCACAAGTTAAAGCTGCATTGGCCAAGGCCAAGAATACAGCTTCCATGGGACCCAACAATATCCCTGGCTGCATTCTACATCCTCTTCAAATGCATCCTGATTCATCCAGTGCTTCTCCATACATGTACCCATTGGCCCATCAAGCCACAGCATTACCTGTCAGGTTTGTCACTGGCTACTGTTCATTCCATTTAACTGAACTTTCATGCGTGTCTCCTACAGCAGGATTAAAAATATCACATTGTGGTATATCTTCTTCAGATGCATCCTGCTCCCTGCTGCTCCTTCATCAGGAGACCCACTGATCCACTGTGTTGCGACACTACCTGTGTGGAGTTTCAACACTAAACCCCTCACTTCACAGACAGTCTCTCACTTCAGTTTTTATTTGTTTAACCTCTGCCTTATTGAGCTTGTTTTCTACATTCCCCTTTGCTATCTTATTTTCTGTATTGTGAAATTTTTCATATTTGGGTGCCTTTGCCTGCATTTCTCTTCAAAAATATTTTTAGGTTGCTTTTCTGTATTGATTAGCTTAGCTTTTTCCTTTGCATAAATTTCACACCTTATCAAATCTCATTTGTTTTCCCATTTCCATATGTCTTGCTATACCTTTCAAAGATCTCTAGGTTTTGTTCTTTATATTTTTACACATCCTCTGTCACTTCTTTTTCCAGCTGGCCATGGTTTCTTTGTCAATATATTATTCATTGATATTTTATATTAAGGAATACAATTTTTTTATTTGAAGCTTTTGATAGTTTATGTGCAAGTATTTTTTTATTTCTTCAATCTCTCTCTCTCTCTCTCTCTGTTAATCTTTCTACATATCTTCTTTCTGGAAATTATGGGCTTCTTGCATAATAGTAACAATACATAATTTCTTCATTATCCTTTACAATCCACTTTATCTCTATGCCACTTTCTTTTTTCTGTCTTTTTTGTGTTCTTTTGTGGACTGCTTCTTTCTACCACAGCAGGGGCATCCCCCCTGAACTTGGTATAATCCCGTGGTAGGAATGTTTCCACGTCCAGAGGATACTACACTGCCTTTTTCTCCAGTCATACATACACTGAGTATGGGCACTTTTTTACCCTGGGATCTGTGCATTCAGTCGTCTGTTTTATTTTTTAACTTACCTATTTCCATGGTATATAAAATACAGTCTATATATAATTTTTCACTGTATATTGCACTTTTGAACTACATTTTTACCATATCACTGCTTTCCTGGTTAACAAATGTTAAAAAAAATGGACACATTTCAATATCAGACTTCATATTCTTCAGAAAGTGCATGGTAACAAAAGCTTTTATTCTAGCAATTTTCTAAGTGTACAAGATGGATATTTGAAATGTATCCCTGTGTTTGGGACTGTATTCCCCCATTATTGGCTTCATCCAGGTTTTGTGCTAGGGTTGAGAGCTATTCTAAGTACTGAATTCACTGAATATGTTTGGGGGCTGTATTCACCCAGTATTGCTTTGTTCAGGTATTTATTGGCTTCATCCATGTTTTTTGCTAATGTTGAGAGCTATGGTAAGAACTGATTTCACTGAATATGTTTGGGGGCTATATTCTCCCATTACTGGCTTTGTCCGGGTGTTATTTGCTAAGAGGTTGAGAGCTATGGTGAGAACTGAATTCACTGAATGTTTGGTGGTTGTAGTCACCCATTATTGGCTTTGTTCAGGTATTTTGTGCTAAGAGGTTGACAGCTGTGCTATGGTGAGAACTGAATTCACTAAATGTTAAAGTTTCAGTCTTCCTCTTTCACAAAAAAGCTGATTTGGCGTAGTGGTATGTTGCTCTGACTGTTTTGCACGGGGTCCCCTGGGTTCAAGACGTGGCAATGAAATGTATGGTGGTAACGCAGCATTTTATTCTAGCAACTTTCAAACATTATACAAGCAATGTTTAAAATGTGTCCCTGGTTTTTGGCCTTTTGTCCCCCCCCCCCCCAATAAATTTTGGCTTTTTCCAGATTTCTTGTGCTGCAAAGTTCAGAGATACAGATGAGTGTCGAGTAGATTTTACAAGGAGCTGAGAGCTGCAGGGGAGCAAAAGTTTAGTGCTGCTTATGTTTAGTCTGCTTGCATTGTTAATAGCACAACAGATAGTGTGCTTGCTTTAGATGCTGAAGGCTGTGGGTTCTACTCCCACAGTAGGTAAATGCATTGCTGATGCTGTATTGTGTTGTAAAGGGGGTGGATGCTGCAGTCCTTTTGGCAAAGATACCTAGTAACTATGAACCTGTTAACAGTTTGCTATCCATTCTCTATTGTGGTATTACTAGCTTTTCATTTTTTTATTGCATGCAACAAAGGCAATTTATTCTTCAAGGGTAACAGGCACTTAATTTGTAGATTAAACAATGACATATAAAGTGTTTGCTAGCAGCAACCTCTTTATTAGTTACAAATTTCTTCAATGTGGATTTTACTACTTCAGAGATTCTGTATATTTTTTACTGATACTGGTGGATTTGAGTAGACTTTTTCTGATGGAAATGTTCTGAATTGGGCAGTTTTGTCATTGGTGGATGCTTTTTGTTTCATTGTTTACTGGAAAAATGTTCAAAACAATAAATTTAAAATGCCCTCTAACAACTGTACTGTATTGTACAAGGAATATAATGTAATACAGTCAGGAAGGTGTATCAAAGAGCATGTGTATGTTATGTCCGAGGGGCCTATGATTTTGAAGACAGCCCAGAGTTAATATTTGCCATTAGCAAAATGTATTTTCTCTGAAAGTGGGTTTCAGTGCTGTTTCAATGCATGTGAGTTTCAAGGGCAGAGAAGTTTTAATGTTAGTCTATTTTCATTGTGAGACTGCATTGCTTTAACAGATATGTATTAGGGTTTGTGCTGTAAAATGCAAAATAAAACTTTCAAATGAAATCCTAAATCATCGCAGAAGTAAAGCAGTATGCACATTAGTGTTTATGGTAAATGGGGCAAAATAACCAAGGAATGGGACATTGGAATGGCTGCAGGGGGGAGGCTCCATTTGACCATGATTTTGTGAGGGGGGGGGGATAGCAAACTCAGACAGCCCCGGTTGAACTATACCTCTCAGTTGTCCATATCTTTGCAGAATGAATAGATATTTGCTGCTTATTTTTGGTTTGTTCCTCATAAAATTTGTGGTTTTCTATCAAATCATTTAGGAATGAAGCCATTAAATGACAGACATTGCGTTTCAGATGTCATAACCTTCAGAAAAATGCATGCTAATGCAAGACTGTCTTTAAGTTTATACAAGAGCAATTTTTAGTAGTGTTTGTATGTTCCCCAATATATTTGGCCTTGTTCAGATTTCCTGCATTAAGAGCTTGAGAGGTACGTGCAAATCACTTTGTAGATTAGGAATATCCAAACATCTCAATTGTCCCCAATTCTGGCTCAAAATGTTGCTCTCCCCTAATAATCCCTCCTCCAAAATGGCAATTTTGGAAGAAAATGTGGAGGGTTTACAATTATATATAACTGTAATGATCAGTTATAGATTACCTTTATTTCAGAAATGCATGTGGATGCTCTTATTTTGTTAGCTGCTTCAAGTTAACTGTTAATATTAAAAAGGTGTCCCTTTTTTGACAGGTATTTTTGCATCACATTTTGGTCCATTTTTCATAAAATTGTGGTTTTCTGGCAAATTAGTGGCAAGTCATTAAAGATTGAAGTTAGAAAATAATGGCAGACATTTGAGTTTCAGATTTTATACCCTTCAGAAAATTTGTACTAATGCAAGATCTACCTGTTCTATTTAAGTTAATAAGAGCAATATTTAAAAATTGGCCTTATTTTTGGGCCTGTGTCCCACTTCTAGTTCTATGTATGGCTCTGTCCAGATTTCTTGCTCTGAAGTTGAGAGGTATGAGTGTCAGAGCCATCATTGTCAGCCAGAGACATTTCAAATTATGACATACTTATTGCACCCCCCCCCCATTGTAGTGGCTCTGGATGTGTCCAAGGAAGACAAGGAGCAGTTATGCAGTGTAAGTGTGCAGAGTATTCCTCCATCCAAGGTAGATCACAAATACGACCGTGGCTTTTCATCTGTCTTTGATTTTGCAAAATGTTCTGGTTTTCTATTAGATTTTTATACTGTTGATTTATGCTTCTTATTATTCAGGAACTGCATGCTGTCACAGTGCCCTGTTGCTCTGTTTAAGTAGCCATGGTTTAATGAACATCAGGTAAGCTTGTCGGAGATTGTAAGATGCAAGTAAGCTTTAGTAAGCTTGTCGGACATTGTAAGATGCAAGTAAGCTTTAGTAAGCATATTGTTAAAGAATTACCAGCATTGAAAGCCTTTTCGTTGTTGCCATGCAGAGAATATTTACATGACTAGATAATGTATAAGCCTTGGGTATTGAAATGCATATGACAGTATTTGTAATAAAAGGACAGGATTACAGTATTTTCAGAAGCTCATTACATTTTATTGGAGACCAGTGTCTTATAGCAGTGTCTGTGTGTTAGTACACTTGTAGTTGGGTGGCTTTAATGGTATATGGTAAATAAGCATTGCTACCTTACTTAAAAGCCAAGCCCTGCAACAACTAGCTCCACACTGAAGTCAAAACACAATAGCTCTTGTGGGTAAATGTACTCTGTAGTAATCAAAAAAGGCAAATTTTTGAAATAACTACAGCTTATGTGCAAATACAATAGGTAGTGATGAAACAATGCTCTGCTAAAAATGCTTTAATGCTCCACATTGCTGAGCTGCAGATCAGTTATTATCACTAGCTACCAGGATTTCACCCACTTCAGATCAAGCACGGTGCCGTTCAGTGCAACCTTCCCAGAACTAATTCAGGTCTGACCAGAATTATTTGGTGTGTGTATAAGGGGGAGGTAGCATACCCCTCAGCTGTCCAGATTTTTGCCCCATATTCCTCCTGAAAAGGATTGAAGTTGCTAAATAATGAGACATTTCAGTTTTAGATGTCATGTCATTTAGAAAAATGCATACTAACACAAATCCTGTTACTCTTGCAATTTTCTAAGTTTCTGAGAGCCATATTTATAATCTGTCCCTATTTATTTTAGGCTTTGTCAAGATTTCTTGCACTAAGGTTGAGGCCTTGAGGGGTGTGGTATGTTTGTGAGAGAGAGAAAGTGAAATGCCCAAGTTAGAGTTAGCAGGTGGAATTTTCAAGTGCATTTTCAAGGAACTGTGAGTTTTAAGGGAAGTGAAGTTCACTGCTGCTCATGCCAAGTCTATTTACAATGTGCAACTGTTTTGTTTAGCAAATGGTATCTCTATTGTGGTATAAAGTTTTAAAGCTATGTTAGTAGCACCACAAGTAGAATACTTGCATCTTAATGTAAAGGCTTGAGGTTCTATTCCTACAGCATATACATTTGTATGCTGCAGTCCTCAGGATGTCCTCCTTTGGATGAGATGCCTAATAACTATGAACCTGTTTTTCAGCTTGTCATCCATTTTCTATTGCAATATACCAGTTTACCATTTTTTTAATTTAACATAGGCAATTTATTCTTTGATGGCAGCAGGCACTGAATTTGTAGATGAAACACTGAAATATACAGTTTTCTAGCAACAAAATCTTCATTAGTTTCAGATATCTTTAATGTGGAATTATTCAGATTACTTTTACTTCGGCAGAGACACTCATACAAGTGTTGCTGTATAATACAAGGGATATAATTCAATTATATATTATAATTAATACAATCAGGTAAATCAAATAACTTTTGCATGGCCCTAACGGTGTGCAAGGAGCCTATTGCTTGAAAACAGTTCAAAGGTAAATAACTTGCCACTGGCCAGATGCAATTTCTTTGAATGTGGGTTTCAATGCTGTTTCATTGAATGTGAGTTTCAAAAGTAGAGAAGCTTTAATGCCAAGTCTGTTTTCATTGTAAGACTATTGCTTTGTTTAGGTTTAGTAAATGTCTCAGTGTTTGGGCTATAATGTTTGAAATAAAAGTTGTAAATTAAATCCAACTGTCTGTAATCATTGTAGAACTAAAGCATAAAACAGTATGCACACAGACTTGAACAGTGTCTACAGTAAATGGGGAGAAATAGCCAAGTAATGGGACACTGGAATGGCTGTGTGGGCGGGGCTTGGGTGGGTGGACTTGGGCGGGGCTGTGTTGGCAGGGGGCAGGGTGAGCTATGTGGGTGGGGCTCTGGGTTTGCACCCTCCCCTGCAAAAAATCCTGCGGGCTCCCTTGTCTTTATCTGTCGCACCTGGGATTTGGGTTATTGGCTAAGGCTTTTGCCACTCCCATAGTACCTTTTTTAGGCAATGTTACAAGAGCAAAATTCTCAACGTAAAAAGACTTGTAAAAACAACCTCAAGATTATGCTGCTAAATGTTAGGAGTCTAAACCAGAAACTGCACTCAGTTAAAGCAGTCATCACCTTGGAAAGTCACTGAAACCTTGTTTAAGGTTGCAGAGAGCACCCCGGCTATACCAGGTTACATTTCCTTCCACACACTTAG